>NW_021850773.1:439015-440973 GCF_003651465.1 Formica exsecta
GTGCCAAATTTATATTATAATACATATGTTAAATATATCTTTTTCGGGGCAATAACAAACCGATTGGTATGCGGCCTTGGTGTTAGCGGCGTATAGCGTACTAATGTTTACATCGAATTGTTGTCACATGAAGGAATTTGGCCTTCCCTGCGAATAATACAATGTTGATATATCCGCCCAACCTACCGTCAGTCGTGCGGCGAAAGTCAAATAAGAAGGTTGAGGCTCCGTATATCGGATTATTATATATATAATTCTATGTTTATTATAATTAGCTATTAACTCATAAATGTATCGAAACGATCGTAATTACGCAAGTGATGAGTGCCATAATCATGTGCAAAAAAGTAGCAGTAAAGCATAAAATATGAAATAAAAAAGAAAATCCAAAGAGACATCGAGCAACTACAAAGCAATCTTAAGGTGATCAATTTATAATTAAAAAATATAATTAATGCATACTAAACTTCTAAAGTATGCATTAATTATATTTTTTGATTCGTCATGATTTTGACATAAAATATAAAGAAGTTTGCTATAATTAAATTGTTATAAAAATAGATATATAAATTTTAAAATTTACTTATTATTAGCTATTGGTAATCGTCGCATTATTAAGAGTACTAAAGATATAAATTCAAAATAATAATAAACCTTTTGTTCTATTTTATAACGCTTGATATACGTTACATATTAAATATTATTGGTTCAAATATTTTTACACAAACACGTACACACACACACATACAAACATGTTTTATGTCATGGATCAATCACGAAAAAAAATGCGGCACGTTTCGTTGAACAAATATTTATCTCGTGTTATTAATTAAGTACTGAGGAAGTTGGTTGCGTCGTTTGAGTCGCGAGCGGGTTCGCGAAATGCAAACGGCGATCCGGATATTTTTCCGATCTTTCAACTTCCCGCAAAGAGCGTAGAGATATTATCCGCCCCTGCATCCGATGGCCATGTAATCTTGCCGTACGTCTTTGATAGGTTTATTACCGAACTCGCGGGCTTGTTTGCTTCGTGTACATAAAGTAGCGCTGACTTTTTTTCCGAACGTGGTTCTCATCCTCGCGATATTCGCGTAATCGCGATTAAGGCTGCAAATTTATCGACTGCATTTATGTTCTTCTTACTCTTCTATTTCGTTCAAACCTATTATCGTTATTGATTTATTTAATTTGTTTAACGGTTATAATGCTATGTTTGCACATTATAAGTAATAAATTGTAAATTAATTGAAAAAAAAACAAACACATTTACACACATGTATAAGTGAAATATTTCTTAAACTTTCTCGCATATATCTACATATAATATTTTTTATTTTATTTCGTGATTATATAGCACTTTGAGCAAATATAAATTGATTGCCACGAAATAAGAGATTACTTTGTTACAATGATATTTCCGTCTCGTTGGGATAAACATTTTCCTGTTACTTGAACAGATTCGTCTCGATAACGAAATACCTTACAGGGTTAAAACCAGAGCATTTCTACGTGCTTTTCAAACTCTCGCATCGGTTAGGAGGCGTCGTTAATCCTTTATCACCGACGTCGTTGACTTTTGTAGGGTCGAAAAATCAAGAGAAAAAGAGAGAGAGAGAAAAAAAAGAGCACCGGAAAGCATCCAAAAAAATATTTATGCGACTGTAAGTTTCAGATCCGAGGGAGAGAATCACTGCTCTCGCGGTCGTCGCGGCGACGACGACGACGATGACGACGACGGTAGCGGCGGTGGAGGCGGCGCCTGCATTATGAGTGTGTTCATATTTCCTGCGTTTGCCTCCTTCCATCCCTTATCTGTCTTCTCTACCCTCAGAGCCCTTTTGTTCGCACTCTTTCGACTGTTAATGCCGCGAAATTAACTCCGGGAGGAGCGAGTTTAAGAACTGCGCGAGAGACTGGATATATATATACATACACACACATATATATACGTATATATA
>NW_021850773.1:441016-443427 GCF_003651465.1 Formica exsecta
AATTTCCTATAAGATCTCAAAGTCTGGCTAGAACGTTCAGAGCCACCCTGTATATATGTATGTATGTATATATGTATTTCTCGTCGTCCGTTCCTACTGTTCTCCGCCCACTATTACCCCATTGTATCCCGCAAGCGGTATTATTTTAACATTATCAGTTGCCGCGCTTAATTAATTTATTTATGAACTGTGCGCAAGCGAGACGAGGAGAAAGAGAGGAACAAAAGAAAAAGACAAGAGAGCTCGGAACTTGAGTTTCATCGTCGGATTTGTCTCCGGAGGTTCAGCGGTTCAACCCCTTGTCGTCGATGGTTGTCGGAGCCGGTCGAGACTCTCTCGGGCTTAGGGTTCGCCGAGCAAAAGGACGTAGTCCTAATAACGCTTCCTCCTTTATTGCGTCCCGTTTTATCGCCGGCCAAAGAAACTGCTCTGCGGAGAATGTCCGAGCGAGAAAGACAGAGAGATGGACGGAGGTAGACGGAGAGATAGGAGGCAGAGGAGGACTACGACGATTTAAGGACTGAAATCGCAATGAGAGCGGTAACTGTTGTAATGAAAAAGGCGCTTGATTACTCGTCGCCCGACGGCGTTAAAAGCTGCTGCGATCGCTGATCTTTCAGTAGTAATTATTCTTATTCTTGAAAAGTGATGAAGCTAATGGCGTAACAGGATAAGCAATTTAAATGAAATAAGAACTTGTGTTTTTGTTTTCTTTTGTGAAACAAAAATCAGAATTCTTATTTTATAATTTAATCATAATCTTTAGAAATATAATTATCACTTTGTGTGATTATCTTCATAATTTTATAATATCAGACACATTGTAATATATCTTGTATGTCAAGTACAAATTGAAACTCACGTTTAATTATATTCAGCATTAAATGCGAAAATAGAATGCAGACCAAGATGTTCTCAGCATCGCGATGAAATTTTCGGCACTTCGCGTGAAATTCGAATCACAATCGGAAAAGACGGAGATCGGCCGGACCTTTCTCTTTCGAATTGAGCGATAAATCAAGCGATACCCCGTAAGGGAGGAACCCTCTGCCGGGACATTTGCATAGGGGAGATTTTTGACCCTTCGTCTTGGTGGACGAAGTTACCGGTCAGTTGTCCAGTTTTGGGATCACCTGTCCCGTGATTATCCGGGGTCAAGATTGCGAGAGGGATTTTGCCGGGAACGGGACCTTTGCACTTCGACGAAGCCCCCCCCCTCCCCCTGCGCCCCCTTCTTTACTGGTCAGTAGCCTTCCTCCCCGTTGGACTCACCGGTCGGTCTTCGTTCGACGCGTTTACGATAAATTAATGGTTTTTCGGGGCTCCTCGCTCTGGCCGGTCTCACGAAAATTCAAATCGGCAACTGTCTCGTTATTATTTACGGTCGCCCGTTTCGAGTCATCGACCGTATAAGACGCAAACTTGCATTCTTTGTTCAAAAATAAAACATTTTTCGAAAATTAAACGAATTAATAAGTTTCTCTAAAGTATTCACATTAAATTAAGCATTGATGTTGATTAAATGCAATCCATGAAAAATCAGATAATTCATATTTCTTTCAAAATAAGATTTAAAAAAAATAGCTTCGCATTTTATTATTGTTGCAAAAAATAAAATATGGATCTTAAACAAGCTATCAATATATCATCATGAGAAAAACATATTAATATATACTATTATTATAATCATAAATTAGAGATTTTTTCAAAATATATGTATAATTCGTATACATCGAGAGAAGTATAATTATTTTTAAAATTATTTGATATTAAAACGTCGTGAAGAAAAAAACAAAAACAAATAAATAGAATAAAAAATAAATTATAGATAAAAATAATATTTGATCTTGCACGTTTTTTTGAAAAAAGCATTTATATTTACCGGAAATTTACAAAATGTACTGTGACGCGCAGTTCTATTTACCTTCGATGACCCGAAAATGGACAATGGTCATCCCGTGCACGATCATTAACGATTCAACACAAACCGGAGAGAAAATTTCACGATTCCGAGGAATGAAGGAGAATCGGATACCAGTTCTGGAGGGAACGCTAATGGTTCTATATCAAACACCGGCCGGACATTTAACCGCGCAGAAACTTTCATACGAGTTTCATCATTAATCTCCCGTGAACTCCTCTCGTGTGTAAACAGCTTTATTGGCAGCTCCGTGGAAACAGATTCCGTGACGGTGCGAACTAAGCGAATTGCAAAATTTCACGGAAAATGTTGCGTCGACGCAAGTCCATCGACTGCAGATGCCAGATGCAGGTGAGATCCTGCATCAGTCATCCGTCGGTCGAACGTTTAACCTTTCCTGCGCGCTCTCGACAATGCTAAATGGAAAAGCTCCGAGAAGACGAAGAAGGGGACAGCTGGTTAAAGAAACTTTCACGAATAATATCGGAAG
>NW_021850773.1:443539-465598 GCF_003651465.1 Formica exsecta
AAGAGATCGTTAACACATTTTCAAATTGATTTCATTGGCTCTTTGTGCTTAACCGCCATTGTAAATTAATAATTTTAGTCTTTCAATGCCGTTATTCAAAATATAATTATTAATTTTTTTTAATATAATTGACAATTATGATATTAAAATAAGAAATATGATCAATTTTGAATAGCATAAGATATGTCTATTAATTTTTTCAAAAAGTAAAAAGATCAGCGCTTTTTCATGTGTAATTCTTTTATATTAAAAAAAAAATGCTTGCAGATTGAAATCATTTTTATGTACATATATTTTCAAAATTAAATGACGAACGGCGAGCTTATCGAGTGTTAAATCTGATGCACCCGTAATGGCTGAGATTCGCGGGACACAAGTCGATGCGAATAAGAGGAATACAGAAGACACGGGGGAGGTTTTTCGAGTGGTAGAGTGGCATCGAGGGAGACACGCCGGAAGGGATCGAATCGCGTTTCCCCTCGATTGACGACGCGCGTAACGTCGCCCGAGCGACATATGGCCGTCGCTGATTGCACCGCGCGGTTTCACTTTCAACCACGCTCGGCGTACCGCGAGAGCGCGGTTTCGTATCCGTGATAATCACCCGTTCTGACCCTCCTGTAACCACCCCGGCTTGAATTGATACACCGGCTACATGTTTCTTGAGCAAGTATTTGAGGCGGGGAGGATTCGCTTAAATTTTCCGAGATTTTAAAGTCGATGGGTATCAATCTGAATATCATTATGTTTTAGATATCAATTGAAACCTCTCCTTTCGTGCTGTTACCATTACATTAAAAAATATATTATCTAAAACTAACATAAAGAAGATTCTTAAATTTAATTGAAATAAATATTAATTTTTCAATAAACAATCATCTTAATTTTTAATATAAATAAAGCTAAGATGTTATATTATAAACCTAATGCATTATTCTTGAAAAAGTGTGTTGTCATTAATTAATTATTTTAATATTATTTGATATATTCATACATAATAAACACATATAGATTCAATTATTTATTTACTTGTGCAGTTACTCTATTTTATTTTATCTATTGTGTACCTGATTTAAAAAAATATATTTATTTAGCAAACTCTTTTCGTAGCCAGTGTCTAATAATTAAGAAAATTTAATAAAAATATAAAAATAATCTTATCAAGAAAAAGAATATTGTTAATAAATATGAATAAAATCCCTTTTTTCATTGTTTAAAAAAAAATCTGTTTGTGATTATAATTGAAAGAAGGTTAAATATTCTCGTGCG
Source organism: Formica exsecta (assembly GCF_003651465.1). Lineage (NCBI taxonomy): Eukaryota > Metazoa > Arthropoda > Insecta > Hymenoptera > Formicidae > Formica > Formica exsecta. Next base: position 444,809 of record NW_021850773.1, read on the forward strand.
CAAGAATACTATCTTTTCTCTGCGCTTCTACATTGATTATAACGTAATAAATTGCGCGAAAGAAAAATTACTATACTATCGACGATATAGGCCGTGTGCAATAATGAGAAACTCCTCACGCACGATGGGGTGTTTCGAGGCACCTCCGTATACGAAGGGCGAAGAAAGGTACTACAAGGGTGGCTGCTGCCCCCTGGGGAGCCTATTGTCCGGAACACCCTGATTAAAAACCCATTCCCCAGTTCTGCGCTTTAACCGGATGTTCAAAACCGAAATCCCGAGACCGTTGTTCGATTTTCAGCGCGCACTCGCAAAAAAGGAGCTTCGTAAAGACGGGATTATTATTCAAGAAGCCCATCATTATTTAATTGCCGCGATATGAATACGTTAAGCAAATTTTCAGCTTTTTTACACACATTGTATGATTATGCGTATAAGTTACACGTAAAAAAACACACGTATGAGAAAAACGTTTTGCAATCTCCAGCATACCCTGTTTCATACGCTATTGTTTGTAAAATTTATGTATTTAAAAGAACTTGGTTGAAACAGTTAATATATAGTTATGAGATAAAATATCTGGAAATTAAAGAAGCAAGCTATAAATTTACTTCTAATATGCTAAATTTTAGTATCCTGTTAAAAATTGAATGTTGAATATAAATCATGTCAAATATTTATTATAATCATTATTAATAATAATGTTATTACAAAAATATACTTTATATAGAAAATGTAATAATACATTTTTTTTTTTAATTATCCTAAACAACCGTCTTAAAAGCAAACAGAGGCTCGATAAAATATCTAGCTATTTATTTTCTGCAGTTTAGTAATTTTGCTCGTTTAATTAAATAAATAAAAATAAATAAAATACGAACAAACAAATATTATTTACAATGTGCAGCATATACATCAAAGACGGCAAGATAGTCGATGTATAATAGTAACGCAAGGCAAAAGTACGGCTGCGAGGCATGCCATACGTTAATTCCGGCGATAAAGCGCAATCTGTCTGATCGACGCGACGATCGCGCGTGATTATGATTGAGGATGATTAGCCGAAGAGAGAAGAGCGAGGCGAAAGAGAGAACGACGCGGAATCGTTGTTGCGTCAACGTCGAAAGCGCTCGCCATCTACGGACGTCATTAGTCTCGTTGACACCCCTCGGCAAATAATTACCGGCGCCTCTCACGGTAGCCTACCTTCTTTGACTCTCACATTATGTGCGTCGAGCTATTATTTTATATCGCAAAGTGACGCTAAACTACTGCAACGTTCTTTTTTTTTTTATGAGATAATTGCACAAGAATACTCACAGAATTTTCATCGGTGATATTTATCAGGTGAAATGGCAGAATGGCAACTACTACTTGGTACTTGGCAGCGTAATGAGTCTATATAAGAAACAGAAGAAACGATTTAGATTAGTTTACAAAAAATAAAAATTGTAAATTATAAACTTCTTTATGAAGCGGTAATATAGGTGTAAATATAAACTGTTTTCATTCTTAATTTTAACAGCAAAGTTCTTTATTTTATCGTTCTGGATAATTTATGAATATAATTTTCTTCGCAGATTAATCTTTCATAACACTATAAAGACCCTTTTTAATTAAAAAAGAAGCTATAAAATTGTCTGAGGAAATTATTAGTAATTTTAATAATCTCTTCCCATGAAGTATATCAAGATGAAGAAATCTTCTCATGAAAGTTTATTGGTTGATCATATATACGACGGCAAATTACATGTAGATAACATGGCATGGGTTGTCCATACCAACACTATTATATAGAAAATGTTCGCGTTACATGTTCCATAGTAATAAACTCATGATCTCGTTAACCAGATTAATGAGCAACAGTCCGCGATTACGTTCTCGCCTGTACGCGCGCTGCTCTTCGGCAAGGGAGTACTACTACCGGCGCTAAAGTTCACAAAGACTTTCGAGCAAAGTCTGGCGAACAGCTCGCACGATAAATTCCATTACTCATTGTGGCCGATCGTTAGTAGATACATCGCATGGCCGCTCGCGCGAGCACGGTATTAAGGACGGCGGCCCTATTTGTGGGGAGGCGCGGAGAGCGCGGGTCCGGGCCGCTGTAATTTGCATCTCGATTCAATTCCGGCTGGCATACCTCAAGGAGAAAACTTGTCCATCATTAGGTGTCCGAACGTTACTCGTTAACGTCGGACGCTGATGAGCGTGCCGGTATCGATTGGGTCCCGCGAGAGTGAGAACACACGCGAGAAAAAGAGAGAGAGAGAGAGAGAGAGAGAGAGAGAGAAGGACCCGCGCGATAAAAGGTACGGCGTGCCACGTAAGATTGCGGCAGAGAAATATTAACGAACTACCAAGAGAGGCTGACAGTAATGCTCCTTTAGGATCGTGCACGGCCACGCATTAACGACAGGTGTTGCGATGCGACCTGACCCCATCCATGGAAATTTGGTTGTCGATCGATCGCGATCGCGCATGAGTTTGTTGCAAGTAATCGTAGTTTGCAAGTAAAAGGGAATTTTCAAGTTGTTGCCAAAAAGATATCGTCTAATAATTAAAATATCCAAGTTATTCAACGTTGTGATCAAATTTTAATTTTAATTTTAATCTTTGGTCAGTTTCTCTTCCCCCTCTTCCCTTTTTGAGCTATATTAACATATTAATAATTTCAAGAATGACATTTGTAATATTTGTAAAATTTTCATAAAAAAAGATAATATCTTTATATATAATTAAACGTAATCATATACATAAATATACGTATAATAGTATTTCCACTACTTAGTATAAAAGTATAATAAATTTATTCATTCTCTCTTCTTTATAAAACACCGAGGCGTGTACAGCGATAGCTGTGCTAACGGTGAATTTATTGAACGTCGTTAGAAAATATCTATGATTTCGCGATTATTACGCGTTTACGCGTGTGATTTATTATAGGTGAGAAATCATGGATAAGAGACCCATCGCCGTGTAAAGGATATCGATGTGGCGTGCAATAAATAATTATCATGGCGCAGCCGGTATCGTAAAATAGTTCGACGCGGTTAATTAGGCAGCCGTGTAATTGATGAGGGGCGATCGTTCGAGCGCGAAAGCTTCTTGGCGTTTCGCTCTTCGATTTGCTGCTTCCTTCGACTGACGCGCCTGTCTGCTCGATTTTAACGGCTATTGAGAACGACATTCTTGATTGACTCGGTTTTCCTAGCGTTACCGTTATTTTGTACAAAAATGCGAAGCAGCTTTAATAAATTGAATGTTTCCAAATGAAAAATCACAATACATTTTTCAGATATTTTAATAAAAATGTGATGTACTTTTTTCTATTTTTTCTATTTTTTCTAAATATAATTTATTACATATAAATCAATTTGATTAGATAAAATTTAAAATTATTCTATATTTTACTCTAAAATTACATTTATGTTAAAAAGATTATGAAAAAAAGTTTAAGAAAAGTTACCCTAATGTAACTAACCAAGACGAAGAGAGAATTCAGCAGCATTTAGAATCTAGAAATTCTATATTAAATCTTATTAATCATATTTTTTTTTTATTCATTAAATATCCCTGAATTAAAAATATTGTATTTAAAATGTCAATATGATAATTATAATATGAAACATTTTAGGAGAATGTAAAATCACAGTACAGTTTTCAGACATTTTAATAAAAATATGATGTACTTTTTTCTATTTTTTCTACATATAATTTATTACATATAAGTCAATTTGATTAGATAAACCGTCTGAAACGTTTAGTTAACTAATCGATTTAATGACAAACGTATCCTAGGTTTAAACAAAAATATCCTCTTATTTCTAATATGTTCTAACTTTATGCGCGTGATTACCGTAAAGGATTATGTTATATTCGTTGCAGAGACATACGGCACAGCCATTACAACGTAAATAAAGCTCATCGAAGCCTAAGAGACACTGCGTCGGTCAACCCTTCGTCGTCCATCACAATCGCCTCGTCCGAGCGTCTTCGGCAGTATTTCATAATTAGCTAGACAATGGCGACGAAGAGACTCGTGACTACGTAATAAAATCCCTTCTTATTATCCTTCCTTCGCGCGGGAACGCAATGCGCACTAGTGTTTTTCTGCTCCATGAATCTTTTAGACGAGCGCGCTCGACGACTCACCAACCCGGCGGGGACACGCTCCCCTACGCCCCTCAAAAAATGGTAAGCTGATTCAGTTGTTTACCGTCTACCTGTTCACCTGTGCGACTCTAGAGAAGAGATCTTACAAAAGCTAAATTAGATGCAAAGAGAAGCGAAAAGCGTTAGCGCGTCGCACAAGGGGATGCGCATCTAAAAACAAGCGTAAGCACTTGTACCTTTTCTCGAGCACGTAACTCTCGTCATCTGACGCGAGTCAAGATGATTTTATATAAAAGGAATCATAAACAAATAGGCATTTTAAAAATTTCCTGAATGAAATCAAATGCTTTGAAATAAATTGCTTATTGTAATAAATAAAATATCTGCAAAATATTATAGTTAACATTGGAAATTTTATTTTCGGATTATTTAAGATGATATTTACATATAGAAGGGAATTCGTGAAAAAGATAAATATAATAAATCTCTATATCCATATTTTTTTCATATCTAATCTCAAACATAGTTATTCCCGATTCTTTGAGAAAATATTATCTGCCGCCGCCGTACTGAATAAAAATTTAAAAAAAGAAAATATATATTTAACATTAAATGTAATATACCTGTTTTAATGCTTGTATCTCGGCATGTTCAAGCGTTTAGGATAATGTAACCAGCGTTTCCCGGTCAACGAGAGCGGGCGCGCACACAGGGAAGCTGGTAGCTGGTTTTCGGCACAAGAGGTCATCGCGTGGTCGGCTCTTCCTTTGAGAGTGGCGAACGTTAATCAGTCGGCAGGACCGGGAGGAGAGAAGGAGCACGGCACCGGGAGATTAATTAAGCCGTAATTACTGGACAGCCTCTCTAGTTGCTAATGGGCAACCCGATATCCGTGAAAGGCCGCGTAACACCGCGTGAATAGACGGCCCGACCGCTGACCGTCAGCCTCGCCGATGATTATTGAGCCCGCTTCGATATATTAGCGAATATTCTGAAAAGCATCCGCGCTCCTCTTTCCCCTCCTTCACCCCTCGAGGTTCCTCTCGATCGATCGCGCGCAGAGTTCTTAACTAAAAAAATTCCTCTCTTAGAGTCAAGGATTAAGACTAATAAAAGTCGAGAATAATTTCAAAGATTGCAAATTGCGATGCTATAGAGGCAGATATAATTTAAACAAAGAGCGATATTCCCTATGCTGTGTTAACGCGTTAGTTATCGGGCTTAAAAAATATTACTTAGTTTGAGTCAAAAGCTCTAGAATTGTATGTACATGTCTTCTTGTATATATTGTGCAAAATTAAAATTTTGGAAAGCAATATATTGTATGAAAGTACAAAACAATATACGAACCAATATTTTGATTTTTATAAAAATATTAGATAATTGTCGTACTGTTGTCATAAATAAAAATGCGATTATTATTATAAGAAAATATTATATATAATAATATTATATATATTGATTTTACGCAATTTTCACTGATAATCAAATCAACGTATTAAAGTCAGAATTTAACCAGAATGAAATCGAGAGATTCTCGCCGGATAGTCTCGTGGTCGAGGGCAAAAACATGAGGGAGATCGATTATCCTTAAAGGAAGGGAGGAAGAACGAGGGCCCATAGGCCAAGAGAAGGGACCGTGGGTCCCTGTAGCGGACAACGACAGCGGCGACGACGAGATTCCGAAAGGTAATTACTCCGTGCTATGTATAAACAATGGCGCCCGTGCCCCTTGTTGCTCGTGAGAAACAAAACCACGGTCAGTCCGTGCGCGCCAGGTGGGGCCCCAATGGGTTGCTCCGTGCATATACCTGTCCGCGGTAACTGATATGCCCGAAGGAAGGGGGAAGATGAGGAAAACGAGACGAGGGGGGCCGCCAGTTAGGCCGCGGAGATTATGCCTTTAACGTCTCGTGCAATGAATTACATAAGCATTAATCAGCAGGGTGGCCCGGGACCCGGCCAAAATCGCCCATAACCGAAACAATATGCCGGAGAAAAGAAGAACGGCTGGCCGACCGGCTCGCAGTTTCCGCTTCAACGATCTCGTGGCTACTTCCCAGTGTGTGACTTCGCATTTTCTTGATTTATGAAAATTGCGTTGCTAAGGATTATGACTTGTCGGTTATTATTATTTAAAAATAATAATATAATAAATATTAGCGAGATAATTTCATTTCGCATTTTCTGTGCGGTTTTATTATTACAAAAGTGAAAAGCCAAATTAATTAAAAATTAATATAGTAATTTTATTTTGATTAATATATTAACATAAATAGTTAGAAAAAGAAATTATTAAATTCGCATAAACAAAAAGCATCGCAACTATTTTTATAAGAATTATCGATATATAAAATTTATTTGCATGTAGAAAGAAAAAAAACATTTTTTTCTTTTGTGCTATCCAGAAGTAGCCAGGCGAAATCGACGAGGATTCAATCCCGGATCAAGTGACAAAGCGGTACGCGATAATGTCCTGGTACGGGGGCCCGTCTTTGCTTTCCCTTATCACGCTCCCGCTTCTTTCCCGTTCGGTTGCATCTCCCGACCGTTAAATATTCAAGGGAACCATTCCGCTGCTCTCTCGCTGTACCGCGAGAGAGGCCTACGCCCCGACTGGCAACAATGAAAACGGTTGCATACTAACCACCCACACGTTAATCGTCAATCCTGTTAACGTCGCCGACAGGGCGGGCGCCTCTCCCGTGCCGAGGGATCATCCCTTAATCCGTTCATTCGCATCTCTGCAGCCCCTGAGAGCCACCTACACCCACATGTACTACGAGCGAGTAGCTTCGAAACTTGCACCCCAACAGTCGCATCCCTCTTTGTGTTTCTCTCTCCCTCCCTCTCTTTCTCTCTGTTTCTCTTTCTCGGCTCCAATCTGCAGTTTTCTCCTTCCATCTCTGGCTTTGTGTGACCCCTCATCCCTGTTCTTCTTCGGCGTGCAAGCGCGTACGCGCAAACCCGTACCATGACGTCGACAATTCGTATTATTCACGCAATCTCGCGTGTATACAGAAGTGCTCTCAAACACTTGTCGAATCCTCTGCTTCGATTCAAATTGAATTTTTCCAGAATGACGATGTTGATAGTTTTCAAGTTCTAAGCAATTAAACTTATATGTGAACAGTCTTTGATAAAATAAATTTTCGTAAATATTTAATAAATTTATATCAATTATGCTTTCTTTTAATTTTTATTCGCAATTTATCGATATATATAATTTAAAAAATTATATTGTATTAAAATTCTATAATAATATGACATTTGATAAAATTTTGATTATATTTAAACAATTTTTTTAAGAAGCTTATTCTGATTAATAAATAAAAGTTACTAGCTACGTTAAAAAAAAAAAGTTTAAAATAATCTTTATTATCTATATCATTAAAAAAGTGCTATTTCTAACTAAATAATAAATTTTTATCAAGCGCTTGTTCATCGCGGTTTATTCCCCATGCGCACGATATCTGATTACAATCTATCGCTACCGAAATCTGAGTGCAAGGCTAAACATCTCGAGACGGTTTTACAGGATTACCGGAGATCGGGATGTGTAACGATGTAAAATCAACGATGCCGTATCGTGCATGCTATCGATTTCCTACGCTAAGCGCATCACGTCGCCGCGAAGAATCGATTCCGGGTGCCGGTGAAGCTCGCAGGTGAAGCAAGACACCGGCTTGGAAAAAAAAGGAGGATCTCTTCACGCGCTGCAAACGGCCCGCGACGGGTCAGCCCGTGATGAAATGCGCACGCAAGTCATCCGGGCCCTGTGGACCGCGCGCGCGTTTCGACCCCCGGGATCCATTCAACGCGCGACCTCCGATACCGAGAAGACAAGGATCAGGAGGAAAAAAAAAAAGAAGAGGGGAGAGAAAACGGGGACGCGCCTTAATAAACACGTCTTACAAGAACGCCGGAGTGCATAACCTGCACGAGCTAGAAACCGAGAGCAAGAATAGATAAACGTCCTTTCTCATTCTTCTTTCTATTCCGCTTCTCCCTCTCTTTCTTTCTCTTTCGACTCTCCTTTCACCGGGTAACGCGGAACACAATGGATAAATGAGATTTTTTGCGAGCGATTGAGATCCGAGAGCAGGAAGAGGAGAGTGGCGGTCGGGGTATAGGAGAGAGGGAGGATGAAGATCGGGGGGAGGGCATCATTGTCTCCCCGGGGAGAGACCGAGAGTGTACCGATGATAGGGTGCATCCCCCGGGAGCGAGGGCTCGAAGAAAGGGTTGACAGGGGAGGCGAAGCTTTTAATACTTGCGGTACCGTCCTGCCATTGTCGATAAAACGCATCGGCTGGATTACCATAAGTACACCATGCCGAGAGTAAGAGAGAATGAGAAAAACAAGAGATCGCCTTTACGCTTATTAAAGAAATATCTATCGGTTGATCCGGCGTGATATCCAAATTCACGATCCATCCGTTCGTTCATAATTTTCAAAGTGAAATTATTTGTTTTCGTTAATTCTCGTTACAGAGATGGAAAATTTTGGTTCTAAATAAAGGCAAGAATAAAAAAGATAAAATTTGTCTTTATAATTAATATCTAATCATATCGAAGGAAAATTAATATTTTATCATATTAAGAATAATATATTATGCTACATTATTTTTAATCTAATACAAATAAATAATTCATATAATATGTAAAAATATATATTTTTTAATTGAAAAATAATCTTTAAAATATGATGCTTTGCAGCCTTTCATATATCAAATTTTCACGTTATACATTTAAGTTTTCGATCTATTTACATTAATTTTATTTTTTTAATTTTAATTATCAACTCTTTTACTTGAAAGAAAGAGAAAGTTGAAGACAATCCTAAAATTTTTTTTCTCTAATACATCTTAATTGATATATAGTACACTATCATAAAAAATTTTATCTGTTCTATTATGTGATGCTGTTATTTATTTATATAAATGCAACAAACAAATGAATAATTATAATAAACTCTTCAAATGCTACTTTTCCACTTTTAATATCGCAACGTTATATATTTCGTGCGGGCAATAATAATTTCGTTAGTGTTAAATAAGCGTCTAACGTTACGAAGTGGATATCCCGATATCCCGACCCAGCTCGAGGAGCAGATTTAAAAGGACCATGATCCTCGCGCAAGGAGACGAGAGTCGAGCGCGGCCGGTTCTCTTCTTCTTTCTCTCTCTCTCTCTCTTTCTCTTTCAGGATCGCCAAGGATCGAATTCATTCGCTTGGGTCCGTGTGCACGGCTCGTACATCAACCTGTCATAATTAATAGGGCCTTTTTGTGCGCCCCGAGTCTACCCCGGGATCTTAACACTTTGTCTTATACGTGCGATGCAACGTACCGTGCGGACGGGCTATTTATGCTATTATACTATCGTCCGTACAAAAGTCGCGGACGGACGGTGGGAATGGGGGAATTTACGACTGCTCGACGTTCATTTCCGTGTTGCAGCCACGCCGGAGTGCATCGTGCGTACGCTAGACGACGATGACTTCTCGGCGGAACGAAAGATCCTCGCGGGCGAAATCGGAGCAGCCTTCTTTAATGGCGAAAAAACGAACAGCGTCCTTTTATCGTATGTATCAACAACTGCATTGCATTTCATATAATTTTTTTTTATAAGTAGAAACGAGATAAATTATCCTATTAAGTAATAATATATATATATAATAATAATATATGTACGTATGGGAAGGATAATTAAATCATTAAATATCACTTTTCTCGCTTTAAAAATCATAAGAAAGATCAATAAAAATATCTAAATAATAATTTATAAAACAATTTATATACACGCGTTAAGTAATATTTTTCATTTCAATTTCACTAGAAAAAGTGAAAACAAAGATAATTTTTAAAAAGAGAAATATTCGCATAAAGCAGTGTAAATTACTCAATGCTTAGAAGATTAACCAATAAAGAATAATCTCTATAAGAATTTTCTTGCACAAGATATATCGTGACGTAACTGTGTGCGCGAGATTATGAATATTGCAATTAATCTTATATGGAATTAAACATATAACGACAATCGATCTTTCTCCCCTTCTGCGATAAAATTCGCAAAGTTGATACCGCAACGGCGAATTTAAATCTTAATTCTTGGACCCGTGTGTTAAAGCAAACCGTGAAACCGTACTATTATAAATGAAGGTTCTGTGCTTTCCCAGTTTCGAGTTTACAAATTGGCGAACTGCCGACACAACGACAATAACGACGAAGTCGACGACGACGACGACGATGACGACGATAGTAAGAGCCCACGGTGCAAGATTTCGACACCGGCGAGAGTCGGGCACGGCTAATTAGGGGAGCCCTCCGTGTCATAGCGAGTAAATTAATTAGAACGCTGATTAATGTCGGGATATTAATCCGGGCCCCGGAATCATACGACTTCGCGATTTACGAGAGGGGGAAGATCATTTTTATTTTCAAAGTGTTACGAACATCTGTAATTATCAATGTCAGACATATTTAATTATCTAAAGATGCAACTCGTGCGCTAAACGGTCAGTTATTCTAGCTTGCATCGTCAATCACTATTCAAATTATTAAATCGTCATTATACAGATTTTGCAATAGTAATATTTTATATCTACAAAGATATTTGAATTTTGCAGCAACTAAGCAATTCGTATAATTGAACTTGGATTCAGATCCCTTGTATTCTCACGAATATTTCCTCTTCTCGCTTATCTACGCAAGATCAAAACTGCGAAAGAAAATTGCAAACGAACACTCTGTATACCGTCTACGCGCGTACACACATCCGCATCCTCGGCTTTATCTCTCAAAAGTAACATGGAAGGTGAGACCGCGAGTTTCTCGCGCGCTTTTCCCTCACGCCAGCCGCCTCTTTCCTCTTCTTCTTCCTCATCTTTCTTCTCCCGGCAATCGCTGCTGCTCGATGCAACGTACGCAGCGCGACCACTGACGGACGTACGGACGTACCGCAATGCGAGGTACGCCATGGCATAGTATGTACGGTGTTACAGCATGCCATATGCCATATGGCTAATGGCTTCCGCGTTGCTAAGCGTCATTGATAGCACCAGCCGAACCTATATAGTGGTGGATCCATGCCTGCCTATCTTCGTTGAACCGCGATAGCGTCTCTTGTTAAATGTACATCCCGGTTCCTCGACGAATAGGACCGAGTCTTATTTTGCGCGAAGATACCGGCGATCAGATATTATCGCGGATACGTTTGTGTGCCACGTACGAGTCATCTCGGAAAGCGTAATAATAGACGCGATACGTAATATAAGAGGTAATGCGAAATAATATATACGTTATAATAATCATAATACGATGCCATATAAGGCGATTAATAATTATGTGTAATATGCTGGAAGAGTGTACGTGAGATTAATTTTCTAATATTGTTAATCATATATAATGTACTTAATGTAATACACCAGTTTAAAAGGGAAAGAAAGAAAAATTAATTTATTACGTGTATAATTTGTAATTTATGACATTAATGTTATCTCATTAAATTTAAATAAATTTTTGAAGAAAACTATTTTTATATATCACAAAAATATCATTGCACAGATGTCAGAGATATTTTTTTACACATTTAGTATCGCATTAGATATTAAATATAGAGAATAACGATGAAAAATCTATCATAATAAATTTCTTACAAAGTGGTTAATCTTTCTGAATAGTTTTTTTTTTTTAATTTTTTACAGACTATCAATACTCTTTCAATAATAAGTGCCGTATGTAAAATAATCTAATGTGCATTTTCATATACATTGCGCGCCAAGTCAGTTTTGATCAAATCATAAATTTACATCCGTAATGATTGATTCTAAACTTGAAATCAGCAAACTCATCGACGCTTGACGTCACAAATATTTTCGCAGATCATCAGATATACAATCGTTTCTGTATATCTAATAGTTGCAACTCTTTCAGTTCTCAGCCGCAAGCTTATTACACAAATCGCCAAGTGTCGATCGCAAAGTACTTTCGCGATGAGCAACGATCCGTGGGAAAGATCGTAGAAACTGTCGTCCACTTTAATCCCTATCGTTTGTTGCTATCTACGGGCCGGTTCGAGTACTATGCACTTCTATTGACTCGCGCCACGGTTAAACGTCGAGCTGGACGATACCATTCGCGTCGACTTCTCACGAACGAAACCGCGGTGTCATCTTCCTCTTCGGATTCCTCGACGGCGTGTAACAATGAGCATCGACGCGACGCGACGCGGATGCGACGCGAGGGGGGGGGTCCGATACAGCCAGCTACAATACAACTTCCGCCGTTTGATCGGATATATTGAATACATTATTATGCATTGTGTTATAATTAAGAAAATATATGTTAAAGAAGGTTCTTCAATTGAGGTTCTTCAATTATGTATATGTATGTTGAATATATAAAATATTGAAATTTGCAAATATATATATATATATATATATGTACATTCTTGGGATGATTCAAGTAGTATTATTAAATTTGCGTTATAATAAAAAAATTATACGTGTATAATTTTTTTATGAATATTGTAACTAAATATCATTTTACATTCACGTATATATCCATCTAATCATCTGTGATTTATTTTCTTGTCTTTCATCTTAAAAAATGTTATCTCTAAAATAAAATTTATCTCGTGACAGTCACATTCATGATTCTGAATCTTCGCAGATTTATCCACGGAAAAAAATGAATTTTCGGACTTATACTTTTCTACTTGTCAGATCTATCGGCACGAAAAGTATAACCGTCGCGCGCGCAGTGACAGCCGATCGTTTCCTGATATAAATATGCAACGTGTCACCCGGGGGGGTCAGCAGCTCGGATTCCTCGATGGTCGGGTGCACATGCACATGCGTGTATATTCCACGAGCGGGCCAAGAAAGAGAGAGAGAAAGAGAGAGAGAGAAAGAGAGAGAGAGAGAGAGGGCGCGCACGCGTTCACATAGTCGCGCCGGCTAAACACACGTGCATATGTGTATTGTATACATGTGTGCATACGTTAATCCTCCACAATGGGATCCTCCACAATGGCCTTTGTCCGTCGCGCTCGTGAAAAGAAATGAAAAACGAGAGGCTCCTCTCGCCGGTTCCTTCTCGCTGGAATATACATACGTGCGTGAGAGTACGTCCTTCCACCGTGCTTTCCTATACGCACCTTTTTGTATTTCCTCCAGTTCGGCCATTTTTCATATTTGTCGGTATTTCGTTATTGTGATGTTAGTGCAAAACATGTTAAAATCTTTATCTCTACTGTCATTGATACATTTTTATGTATCTATCTTTTATATTATTTCCTACGCATTTGCCCTTCTTATAAGAGATATTGATTTAACTCTTCTCTTTCTCTTTCTTTCTCCATTAAAAGAATCTAATTTCTTTTATCTTATTTTATTTTTCTCTTCTCTTTTTATTTCCGCGATTATTTCTTTTTTTTTATATTAATATATACCTTCATTACTTTAATGATACTTTCTATTGGTTGATAATTCATTTTATATTGTAATTAAATAAGAACGATTGTTTCTTTTCTAAAGTCAATTCGCTCGAATGTACTGTTAAGTAGCAAATATAATTGTGACTAATACTTATTCATTCATCTAAATTTAATTGCTGCAAAATACTGCCATTATACACTGAACCAGTCGATTTTCTGAGCGCAATCAAACAAATTAAAACATCGCAATTTCATTCTAGCAATATTTTGTTCGTTGGAATAAAAAGCGATAGTATTGTCTCTTTCTCTTGATACAGGATCTAAATAAACTTCGCTCGCTCATTCATTCAATCTGCTTCTCCTCCGCGCCCTTTCCTTCCTGGCCCTTCAATCGCACGGACGAGGTTGAGGGCGAAAAAGCGGACCGTATGTGCACCAACGGTTTTTAGAGCACGGCGGTAATAGAGTCGCTCGCCGGCGGCGAATCATCGACTGGAAAATCGGTCCCGGGCCGGCTCCTGCTCGAACTCGCGACAAAAACGGCCGTGGAGCTTGTTCCGAGTTCCGCAATGTCACGCAGCCTGAAGAGAGAGAGAGAGAGAGAGCGCCGAAGGACGAAAAAATTTCTCGCGGAACGTCATGGGATAGTCGACCGGCCACGACAATTTGGGAAGGAACCCTCGTTCATCTTGGACGAGAATCGGTCTCGCTCTAATTGCGTTCGACCCTTCGACGATCCTCGATCAATGCACAATTTGTGACAGTACTCTTTCGTCGCGAATCGATATCCCAAATTTCAAGAATGCTTTTAACTCCTGCGCACAATCATATCCTATGATCATATAGTTTACTTTCATGGCTGACAAAGATGACTATGTAAATTACGTTTTATGTTCAATTTTATAAATTTCTGAGCTTACTGTAATGAAATTTTTGAAAATAATCACAGAAAATTAAAGTTTAAAAAAGTTTTATTATTAAATCTTTATTCTTAACTGTAAAAATTGTTTTTCTACTTTATTTATCAACTAATATTTTAAACTTTAGCAATATAATAATGTAAAGTAAATTTAAAAATATATAAAATATAATACACAAAATTATTTTATACGGTCATTTTTAATGAAAAATCAAATTACTTAATGTTGATAAAATTAATTTGATAACTAAATTTGTCACTTGTCATTTTTAATTTTATCCCTTGAATATTAATTTCTTTATAAATTGCTGAGTTATTCTTTTTTACAATGTCACACGATATATGCAGAAAGGATACTAAAGATAGTTGCCTAATGGATTACGTTACATCAGTCCTATTCTGTAAATAGTTCCCCACAAAAAAAAAGAGAATATTCCTACTTCGGCTAATAAGTTCGATTCGTCAAAGCGAGACCGCGCCACGCAATCGAGTAGAAGCATAATGACGAGAAATACGTAATATCTGGCTAATTGGGTTCGATAATAGGGCGGCAATTGACGGTACCGATAATAGGCAGAAACGGATTTCTAGCGTCGCCGTTAATTCGAGAAAGATCTCCCGCTCGCGAAGAGGAGAAGCGGAGGAGAAGAAATCTCTCTCCGACTTTCATTAGCCCGCCAAGAGATCGTACCGGCAAAGGCGTTAATCTGGCAGAATTAATCCGACTCCGGTCGGATGCTTTCCCTCGATATGCCACGAACAACGAGAACGCGAATCCGACCCTCGATTCCGCGAGCTCCCTTCGACCCTCTCTCAGCTTGATATCGGTTCAAAGTGAACGCGCACGAAGGGAGACTCTTCCATCTTTTGTCGCGAAACGTCCCGCCTCGTTTGTAAACGCTCTGTCGTGATACTTTAATTAACCGCGGAACGAACCCCCGGATTTCGAACAGGAATCCTGCTATCGTGGCTCATGGCCTTCGATAATATGTACCTAGCGCGTTAAAAATGTTCGCGAATCATGTGTAATTATCTGTCATTTTTGTGAATACAATATTACGTCAGACTGATCAAAATCTAGTTAATTAAAGGTCAAACTTATGTTAGAATCAAATAACAACAATTTTAGATAAAACTGCCAAATTCGACTTTTTTTCTAACATTTTATTACATATCAATAAAATAAAATATAATTTTTCAGCAAAGTTAAAACTATTCCTGTTGCAATAATTATGTTGTATAAATTTTATCACGGTGATCAATTAATTAAAATTCGAAGAAAATTAAGAAACATTAATATTAGTAATAAATAATTCTTTTTGCACGTTGATATTACAATTCTGTAAATTTATTTAAAGAAATATACTCTCGAAATTTGACGCAAACTTTACGGAACACCCTATAGACTTCAAGTCGCTTTCCCGATAATACGATCAGAATAAAATTTCCGACAAGACGCTGATCGCTACAGTGCTCCGCTATAGCCGGCGGCGAAGGCAAGTTTCCCAGGCAGCGAACGCATCGGGGAACGGCGACGGGCGCGTCTCGATGATTTTATTAGCCGGTAACGGTGCCTAATTCGACGCAAAGCCGCTAATCCGGCAGAATTAATCCGTCCTCGGTCGGTCGCTTGCCATCAATGTGTCGTCGTGGCATGGCGCGACGATAGGGGGTTGAGGGCGTACATCCCCGTGCCGGAGCAGACCTCGATTATCCGCAGCCTCTCGACGGAACCCTCTTCTCCCGCCGTTCGTGATCCTACCCTGGCGGCGCGTTACGTACGCACTCACGCACGCGGGCACGCGTGCAAACTCGTCTCCGTCAAGTTCCGAACGAGTTTGTCGAAGCCTCGCTCGGTCGCCTCTCGACAACGAGACAACAGGGATAGAGAGAGAAAGAGAGGAGCAGAGAGAGAGAGAGAGAGAGAGAGAGAGAATCGCTTCAGAGATCTCTCCTGCGTGTCCCCGCGGATCCCGCAGGATGTGGCGCGCGGTGCGGTGGGTATCCCGGGGTGAGACCTGCCACAATGCCCGAACCCCGAGAACGATGTCGCGTTGCTACGGTGACGAGCGCGGCGAGCGGGAGGAGAGCCGCAACGCGACTCGCCGCGCGATCGAGGTGCATTATTAAAAGCCGAACGAGTACTTTGTAACGAGTTAAATGTGGCCGACGTCCGCGTTCGCACCCTCGGCACCCGTGCCGGCGTTACTTCGCGTTCCCGACCATGTACGCGACATCCCCGGATACCTTTCGACATTAGCGAGGTATACGTGAAATCATGCCCCGTTCACGCGTGTGCGCAAGATTTTTCATCATCTTCACGAGATCGATGAAATGATGCACTTGACTTGCAAATAAAATACGAGTTATAATTTTTTTATTCTGTATTGATAAACTTTTTTGAAATAAAAAGTTGTAAGTTATACAGCTCTATTAATATCTTAAAATTTTTATTTATAATTTATAATATTATATAGCATTTAAGATTTTTTTTTATATAGGATTCAGTCTAATGTGTAGTAATTGTAAAGAATATTATACAAATGATATCTCTCTCTCTTTCTCTCTCATAGATATGTTTTAAGGTTTAGTAAAACCTTATTAATTATTATTATTAATTATTAATATTAATTATTATCATCATCAATTCACAGAAGAATAAATCAAATAAGAACGTAGTTCAGAATAACTCTTCTAAAGATCTTTCTCAAGTGAATTATTATACTATTTTTTTTTTAATCTTGCGAAACTTTAATTTGCAATGAGATAGAATTCCGCAGTGATTATAACATAACAGATTTGATGGAGACTGCATAAAATCCGTGCTCACATTTAATAGCAAAGAGACCTATCTTACATGTCAAGATACCGCGGAAATAACATTAGCCACCTACTCCCGTAATCGATCCATCGCTTCTGGGCGCGCACTCGTTCTTATATGGTCGTCCCAATTACAGGCTCCACTGGCTAGAACGTTAATGATTTCATTTCATAAAATAATAGGGGTACCTTTCTCTCCTTTCGCAACGTCATTTGCTTTACGACCGAGCGGATCAATTCGCCGACATATGCGCGCAATAAAACACCCATTGGAATCCGAGAACGGGTTACCACAGGCGTCGAAACGAACGTACCCGGTACATCCATATTGCTCGACATTTTCTTCAGCTTGTTTGTTCTTACAATTGCACATGTACGATATAAAAACATGGTAGGATAAAGCATAACGTATTAGTCTTAAATGTGTTAATGCGCTATTTTATTTTTTTAATTATTTCTTATCAAAATTATAGAACAACGCTTTGAGTGAAGGTTACTTTATTTAAAAGACAAATAATTTAAACATAAATTTTGTTCTTTATTTTAATATTATATACTATGTTTTTCCAACATATTTTTTACTATATACTGTATTCCTATCGCAATTTATCTGCTGAATTAGTTTGATTCGTTTCGTCGCGTTTTAAAATTATGACTATATATCAGGACGAGAATATAATAAAGTATCTATTTTAAATGAAATAAAAGACGAAGGTTGATCGTATCGAGTTCTAGATCGACTTTCTCTTCGAACTTTAATCATTGTGTCCCATGACACGTCACAATGATACGTCATATTAATGTCGCGTGCTTACATCCACGATGACGACCGAGTACAGTGCACCCGCGAAATTACTCCCGCACAATTTTATCGTTGCCGTATAATTTACAGGGACGGGCGAGCCTTTCGCGCGGCAACGAACAAGGGAAACGTCGCATATCGCGTTTTACTCGACTCCTCTCGCGTTGTAAATTCACGAGAGGCAGCCATGCGGCCGGCTCGACAATGCGCTCGAGTCTCCGTTTGCTCTCCGGCGCGGAAAACGCACAAATACGCTGCCATACTTGAGGCTTATTGTGATGTAAAGCTAGTATCGCCACATTTCCCACAGTCGAGAGAAAATTTTGTCTAAAACGATTAGTTGTGGACGGTTATATCTGTCTCACATGTGCCTGTACTTGATGACCTGAATCAGTGATAGAAATTTACAAGATACAGAGACTGTACTTGAACCTTTTTTTACTCTTTTACCATAAAAAGTAGAATAGCTGCAAAATAAAATCTCTCTCAATGTAATATTATATTCAATGAAATATCTCTCTCAATGTATTATTTAAAGAAATAATACCAGAGTAAAATTGTACAGCCATTTATAAATCGCCCAGTTATCTATATTAGTTGAGACATGATAACGGTAATATTTTCGCTAATACAGTCATTACTGATTTCATTATTTTCACGGCTGCTACATCGGAAAGAGAAGCATTGCGATCGCAAATAGAGCTCCACTCGCTCGATGATCGCGAACATAAAAAGCGGTCGAAGTAATAGCGATCTATAAATTCATACGGCGCAAAGGATGGTAATACGTTATCGGCAGACATTAGCACAAATGAGCAAAGTAAATAACGACGTCAATCCGCGCAGCGCTCGTATTTAAGGTACTGCTCGGTAACGAGATCTCGATGGTGCGCAAGAACGAACGAACGAACGAAGCTGGGGGGACCCTAGCTTATGTATAAATCGGCGTAAGAAGCCTAAGCAGCGCAATGTAAACGATTTTACGACGACGTGTTGGCCGGATGTAAACCACTTAACCGAAGGCAAATTGACTATACCGGAGCGCAGTTCGATTGGCGAGAAATCGATTATGGTTTCATTTTATTGGTCATTATAACGCGAGGACCAGAGACCTGACGCATTTCCGAGAGCACGCCGGAGAAATCTCTTCTTTTCCGTATCATATATAACAAATCAAAACAAAAAATTCTATATTTTTGTCATATATCCTTGCTCTTATCTTTTTTATTAATTTTGATGATTTTCGTACGTGTAATCTTATTTTTACTTCAATCAAAATAAATAATTTCCTATGCCTTTAACTTTTTTTTTGTATTTTATTCCGGGAAACAACGTTCTTAATTATCTTATAAATTAGATTAATTTAAACGGTGTTTATGTTATATTAAAAATAGTATGGATATTACGTACTATTTTTAAATTATAAAACAATATTTTTATTTTTCATCTTAAAGTAGATAAAGCTAACAAAGCGATAATTTATGAGTTAATTATAAAAAAAAAACAAAACAATTTCTTCTCAATTCTCTCTTGCAAAAATTTATTTTAACGATAAATGTGAAATATCAAAAAATAGATAGTTTTATTCACAAGTGATATCAAATACAGAGTTTGTTTCATAATGTGCGATTTAAGTGGATTCCAAAAATGGTACGTACTCTCTCTCTCTCTTTAGATAAAATTAATAAAACAATACTCCATTATTGGGTGGTGTTTCAGATAGGAGCGCTGAGAATATCAATCTAAGGAATCACTAGAATCTCACGGACGCGATGCCCCGCGAATAAATTATTTTGCACTCCACGATGGCAATCACTGTGGTATTCATGCGACGCGAACGACGGAATTACTGTCGCCGTTTGCGCTCTGTTTTCTCATCGCTGCTTTTCTTCTGCGTCTTTTTATAGTCTATCTATAATCAACCCTCCCCTCCCCCTCCTCCTCCATATCTATTTTATATATTTACCTATGATTATTATATGCAATTTGTGTAATGCAAAATAAAGATTTTATCTTTTTTTGACTTATGTCTTTGAATCTAAAAATCTATAAATAGAAAATATTAAAATGCCTCAAATAATATAATAATGACATGTAATAAATTTTTTTACGTTAAAAAATATGATAATAGATTATTTATTAAAAAATATGTATTTCGACCTAAACATGTGAATGCGGATTTGGTGCAAAATAACACGACTCAGAACAGAATTTTAGTATTGAGCTTTAAGCTATTGATCCAAAGTTCGGGGCCAAAGCCGAGACCCGGACCCTCCATTGAGCAAACTGAAATACTTCTCACGTGTGGACATAAATAACTCGGATGTCGATAAATGTATTAAAAACTCGCGAACCATAGCTTTATTCCATTCGTGGTATCGAAAAATGAAAAATAGAGAAACGGAGGGGGTGAGTGAGATTGGCAATGTAAAAATATTGTTTGCACTCAAATATTATTTTAAACTTCAAAGGGGGGTACTTTCAATATATATAATAGACATTGCAAATAATAAAAGATAGATGCATAATCGTGAAATTAAAATAGTCTTTTAATAAAAAATTGTCTAACTTTTATGAAAAAAAGGTAAAAAGAGAAAATATTAAAAAGAATTACATACACATATTTATGAATTCGTTATTAAATAATATGTATATTAAATAAGTTATATATAAATTTGTATATAAAGAAATTTAAT
>NW_021850773.1:466687-493460 GCF_003651465.1 Formica exsecta
AAATTTAATATTAAAATTAAATATATTAAATTTTTTTAAATATACAACTTTTAATAAAATTGGATATTAAAATGTTAATAATCAAAAACACACAATAACTTTAAAAAAAATAATCTTACTTTTTAAAATGTAATATAAAATTGTATACATCTTGGATATTTCTATTTTCTTCAGGCGTCTTCCGCATATCTGATATGCAATATAACATAAACATGCCAATCATTATAGAAAGGATAAGTAAAATCAATGTTGCACGTGTCGCACGTAATCTATATGGAAATTCGACACAGAATAACTTTCGCCGCAACGATCACCGAATTCCATTCGGAATTCGGCCGCAAAGATTTTCCATATGCACAAATGTCTGCATAAAGCGGAAACATAAAGCGGAAGCGGAAATGAATCCCGCAAAGTTGTCGACCGCACGCGGTTGGCCTTGAGAAGTCCGAGGTTTGGAGCGCATGTGTGTGTGTGTGTGTGTGTGCGTGCGCATGCATGTTCCTACTCTCTTCTGCACAACTATATGTAATACATGCTTACCTAATACCTATGAAAATGCACGGACATCGTCTCGTGATATATGTATAAATCGGACCTCGCGTCTCCCTTTTTTCCTCTCCTCTCGACGATTCCTTTCCGGCAAGCGACCCTTCCCGCAAGACGAATTCAGATTTTCCCAAATTTTGTTTAAAATGTTTATGAACCGTGTCCGGCGAGAAGGGTCGGACACCACACACGGGAGCCCGCAAGCATGAGTTAGGTGGCAGGGGAAACGGAGCGAGGGGTTGGAGGGATGAGAAGCTCTCGAGAGGAGTTCTCGTTCGTCCCAAAAGTTTACGCAGCCGGACCCTGAGATCGGAGAGCCGAAGGTTCCCATATCCTGTGTCGCACGGAGGCAGTAAATCTCGCTAGGACGCAAATAAAATTCCTCTCGCGCGGCGAGCGGCCGGAACGGAAGGAGTGTGTGATCAGCCTGTAACTTTACGAACGGCGACGCGGTCAACGGCCCGGAAACCCCGAATCGCCGATTCGATTAATAGAGCGGCAAGATCGCAACGTATATCTCTTCAAATAGCTAGCATAATGGAAACAAATGCATAAGTTTAGCTGGGCAAAGCAAAGCGATACAAGTGGCAAAGCTTTCATATCAAATATTCAAAAATAAAAAAAACTAATAAATATCATAATTTTTGTCCCACTTCTGATAATAATAAAAAAAAAATTTTTTAAACAGACATTTATCGTTTTTCGTATATCATTTATATCATTATTTATATCATTTTACTACATTAAATTTAATATAAAATATATGTATTTAATCAAATAAAAATCATTGGAGTGCAAGTTATCTCAGTTCTAATTTATTCCAAAATGCATTTTAAAAATTTTTAACAGTTAATAATGTCAACAATTATACTCTCTATCTCTTGGTAAGATTGCTTGCCCCTTGTGTCCTAGACAAGTACGTAACGCTAGTTAGCACCCCGCTGCGATCTGTAGTGGGTGTGTTGTGACATCAAAGCGGAACAAACAAACACCGTGTCCGTTTGGTCGAAGGGTACCACGATTGACCATCGACGAGACCCCGAGACCGCAACTTTGCCGGGCACGAGAGAAAAGACATTTCCTCCTTGTCGCTCCACGTCGTATCCTCTTCCTGCAGTTTCCGACATATAAAGAAAGAAAGGGAGAGAGAGAGCCGCCCCTTAAAAGTTTCGACCGCGACGCTAAATAGGAAACGATACACTCCCATGATCCGACTCGATTCCCGTTTTCCTCTCCTTTTCAACCGCACTCTCTGTCCCTTCCCTCTCCACCCATTCTCTTCCGCGACATTAGGTCCGAGACAACGGTCGTTTCTATATCCCGGGACTCTCGAATTCGAAGTCGTTCGTTCCGGCACGGAGGACGATATTGCGCGCGATGAATGACAATGCGCGGCCCTTAAGATTAAATCGCGACGACGAGAAACGGCGGCCCGAGACCTTCGCGAATACAAGATCGGGTCGTTTCGCAAGCGTGGCTTGTCGCTTAGCTGAATTGCGTCACGTTTACTGTTGACCGGCAAGAAATTGATAACCACATTGATATCAGCGGGGATATAATTAGATCGCCATCCGCATTCTCATAATAATATTTCAGTTACATATGGATTGCGTCATTAACTGTAATCATCTGGATTTATTCTAAATCCATTTCTTTGTCTTCTTTTCTACAGATATCAAACGCAAAGACAGTTAAAAATTAAAATTGACAAGTGTTAGTAAAACTGATTATATTTAAACTGATTATATTACTTATATTTAAATACATCGAAAAAGTGAGAACTTAAATTGCGCATTTATTGAATTGTTCTTGGTTTAAGATTTAATTTCGATTGTTTAATAATATAACTAGCGTTATAAATATTGATTATTATAATAATATTTATACTATTTAATCTTATATACTCAATTCTAATTTATTCAGAATTATTAATAGAGCTAAAATTATTTGAGATTAATAATGATTAAAACTCTGTTAAGATATATCTTAATAAAATTAACAATAAGATGTAACAATATAATTTAATCAAATTGTAGCAGTTGTCAAATATATAAGAATAATTGTTGGAATATAACAGCTAATTTATACTAATTTATATGAAGTTACTCAGGTATAATTACAGAATATTTTAATTTCAACTTGCCTTTAGAATTAACTGTTTACATTAACACTGCGAAA
This sequence comes from Formica exsecta, assembly GCF_003651465.1. Lineage (NCBI taxonomy): Eukaryota > Metazoa > Arthropoda > Insecta > Hymenoptera > Formicidae > Formica > Formica exsecta. The sequence goes on from NW_021850773.1 coordinate 469,412, forward strand.
GATCCGCATATACATATATATATACATGCATTAATTTGTTTTTTGTTATAAATGTTTTGAAACTAATCTAGAATAAAGCAAACGCGGCCGATCGGTTTTCACGTACTCTCAAAACACTCGCTTACGAAAGCAACGGCGATAATCGAAGACGCGATAGAAAGAATGCTTCAGCATGTCAACAAGCACTCAACGCGACAGCCAACGGCATGTTACCACGACATGCTCATAATTAATACGATAAGAGGCGAGCGAGCATAAACGCAGAAAATTCTGCTTGTATGTTTTTAGGCGGCTGATCTCTTTACATAAACACCGCGCGAGCCTGAAAATGTCAAGCACATGCGAGAGAATCATTCAAATTTAATCGAAGGAAATTACGCGAACTTTTGTGTTTCGCTAACGATAGCCATATGAAAGCCATAAGATCATCGCACACACAAGTGCGATCAATAAATCCTTGTTATAAACATGAAGAAAACAGCCGTTATTAACTCATCTCGTGAATAATGTGTTTTCACGTGATACCATATGCAGATTGACATAATCGGTTTGATTAAATTCAAAAACATCGTCATCGGGTTAATATAGTAGAAAATATTCAAGAATAAAACAATAACGAATTAAATGAAAGACTATCTTTTTTTTAAATGCGGAAAAGATTATAGCTTGTATTTATATTTTAATACATATATATATATTTCGTTCTAAAATATATTTGTCATAACATCTCATTTTTAAATAAAAAATTAACTCTTTAATTCACCATTAATCTCAGAGTTCAAAAAATTAAATTTAAAAAGTTAATCTCTAAATTAATTTTTTTTAACTTCAAGATTGATCTTCTAAGTTTAAAAAAAAAAAAATCGCTATCAAACCATTATACCACTGCAAATTTCTTTAATTTCACTATCTTTGTGGCTTAGAAATTTATTTACCGTCGAGATAATCGTCTTCGTCGAGAGCGAAGAAAGTCGTTCGACCAAGAACGTCAAACTGGCAGAAACAGCCGTTTGTGACCTCGGACGAACCCTGTGTGACCTTAACAGGGCTTTCCATGACTTTCTCGGCCGGCCCGTGGATGCGCGACACGTTACACACGTTTCTCTCCGCGGGAATCCCAGGGATCCGGGGACCGGGACCGGGGGATCGGTGAATCGAGTTTTCTTGATAATCAAAATCCAAAAGCGGGTTTCAATATGAGGTACAGGCCGACGTCGCTTCCGGGACGTTTCTCCTAGAGAGAACTAGTTCTCTCGTCGCGGGACTTTCGCCCGCTTCTCCCGTAATTGCCATAGTCCTTACGTGCTGGACACTGTCCACCTTTTAGGGTGGGAACTCCGCGGGGAAAGACTGGTCCGTGCTGTTCTCGAACAAAACGCCGCGCGTTGCTTCTCTACGAATACCTGTTCGGACCTACGACGCGGAAGTTGATACCTGATTCGAATTGCCATATCGGCTATTGCGTTCAACGTACGAGTTAACGTATGGTTAACGTTTGAAATTTTTCGGATATTTAAAAATAAGGGAGAGCGAAACAAAATATCATGGAAGAAAGAGAGAAAAAAGAACAAGGCAGTGATAAATCTTAAAATGCATTACTCATTCAATAATATTTATCAGTAAACGAAAATAATGTAAGAGAATTTAAGATATCTGTAGAAACCTTCTATATAATTTATATATTTCATGTTTTACTTTCCGCTATCACGAAAATAATGAATCACACGCATAAAGATGTGATGTCGTCAAGAAGAAGGAAATTTCCATCAACAGCACAAAAACGATAGTCACATGCATATGAACGATAGATATCGACAAAGAAATGATGCAACGTTAAGATGCTGTCAACGTCAATATGCAAATTAAAACTATCATTTATCACTATAATTAAATCGGTATAATTATTATCATACAAAGAAATTATTAATTTTTAAAAGTAACGCGATAAATATGTTTTATATTAAAAATCTCCAAATTAAAAAAACTAATTTTTTAGTATAATTAAATAATAATTATATTAATAAAATTTCAAGTAATTATAATTTAAAGTATGAATTCTTAACAGATGACAATTGCTTACCCATAACTTATAAGAATGAAACTTTAGAAATATGTCATTTTTTTCTTATTTACGATTATAAGACGGTGAAATTTTTAGAATTGTAACGAAAAACGGCGATAAATTTCTCACGTGCCGATCGATAGCGAGATTGTTTCCGTCATCGACAGGTAGCTGGGGAACCGATAGAAAGAGAGAACGAAAGAGGCACCTTGCGTCCTTTATACGCGGGTGGACAAGTGGCGAGCAGAGGGGCAAGAAAGCGCAGCCTCACATTAGAGCGAGAGTATGGGTGGGTGGCACTCGATGGGGTCCGGAAAGCCTGGGGCGAAATGCCGAGTGCCACTTTACCCGGGGACCACGTGTTAGTTCGTGTCAGATTTCGTATTCTCCCGTTCCTTTTTCGAGAAAACATTCTCTTCGTCTCAAAAGTCTTACGATTCTTACGTCGCACTCTTACTATGCCAGCGATGGAGATACACTTTGCGTTTGCTCTGAATGCCGCCAATCTCGCACTTCGATACTTCACATCGAAAAGAAACGAGCAATCATATTACTCAATGTCTTTATTAAAAAAAGAGAAATATGAATCTATATTATATAAACATTTTTGTAGCATTTAAAAAAATATATATATTTAGGAACTTGAAAAAATTGTACGTTAATATAAATAAAGTTTCTCAATTTATCGTATTCTAAAGAAAATCTCGAATAAAAAAATAATTTTAAAAAAATATACTGTACAATAAAATGTACTATATATATAAATAACACCTGCATAAGAATAATTCACACAATCAGATCAAGTTGAAATTCAATAAGAAAAGATTTAAGGCATTAATAAAATATTAGCAGAGAAAAAAACATAAGATGTAAATATGCAAATACGAAGAGAGTATCGTAATATTCTTCTATGTGTGGGTAAATTTTATAAATTATTGAAATTTAAAAAATCAGGGACGGCCACAGAATCATCGATAATCCCTAAATTCAACGTGAATGCGGATCAGAGGGAATGCAAAGGCGAACATACATCGCGGACAAAGATCGCATCTCACCGAACGCATATCAATACCTGTGCTCACGCATAGTCAATAAATCCCCTTCCCCTTCCTCCCTTCCTCTTCCTTCCCGATTTCGGGTCACACGGATATTTGGTCGATCCTCTTAGGTGTGTACCCTCAAAATGGGAAAGAGACACGGGGCGCTTCCGCGGCGCGACAATAAGGGGAGGAAAGTCCCGTCCACGTCGCGCTCGACGATTTCGGGGACCCACAACGCGATTCCGCATTTCGGCGATTTGCTCGACGGCCTTACGTGCCCACACGGTGTGCTACCTCTTATGGGTATATAGGCGCGCGCTCTCTACGGGGTGGTGTGTATCGCGCACGATTTTCACCCCCGTGAAACCCTGCCTTCCGCGACACGACCCTGTTGTGGTCGGCGCAGCTGTCCTGCGTCCAGATGTCCGGTTTTCGGGTACGGGACGGACTGCTCGCACATACTGTGAGAAAACCAATCCGAGGTTGGGCCCCTTCTCTCTTTCCTTTACGTTGCGCCTTTTTCCTTCGTCCGTGACTGCCCCCTCCGCGAGCCCGTTCTCCCTTTTCCTTGACCGGATCCCTGGAGGCACATTAATTACCCCGCGAACGGACGCTCCTTCGGTATTATCCGAAATTTAATACGCGGTTCCACGCCCCGTCGAGCGCACGCACGCGTGTATGCAGTTATATATACAGGTCTCGCGCGCGCGCGCGCGAATCGCAAAAAAAAATATCAATGTAAAATATCATGAGAACAGATTCTTCATATTATAAACGTTTTGTAATTAAATTACTATTAAATAGATTTTTACATGAATGTAAACAGAGAATAAAATTTATCTATTTATTTGCACCGGTAAAGTTCAATTCACAAAATTGTTTATCTTTCTGTACACATTTAAATAAATAATATCTCGATAATATTTCGAGATTACTCCACTAATTGGATCTATAAAATATTTCATTATAATATCAAGAGAGAAAAATACATTCTGACAATCGTGATAATAATCCACTTAAACGTGGATTAATCGTATATATATTTGTTAAGTATAGTATGTGTTAAAATCTGGGTGGGGGGGAGGGAACATATATATGGTACAGCACGCTCTTGAGGAATGAAAATTTTAGCCAGGCAGTCGCGTTTCGGTCGCCAAAATCATTAATGGATCGTAGCGGGGCTGTGTGTGATCAGCCGCAAAGAGAATAATCACGCAAAATACGTGGCGACTGGAAATCAAAGGGAATTCGTAGCAGGAAATGCGGCCATTATCTTCCGCGTGTTCTTTCCGATCCTCTGAATTGCGGATCGATTTCGCGTTTATCCTCAACTACCGGCGAGAGATGCAAGTCTATATACATAGATATAGCCGAACCGATATCGTACACGTATCGACGATTTTTAGTCGATAGCCCGAATGATGATGTGAATACATGAAGTACTGTCGCTTTAAGTGCTTCCGGATATTTGCGTCGCATTGCACGTCGAAAAGGCATCCACGCGCGTCATTACATCTCTCGTTACCGCCGTAGAGTTATCTCTCGTCTGCGAGAACCGGCAGCGGCGAAGTTGTAAATATCTCGTAAAATGCGGTAAACATCGTCTGTATCTTAAATAAGATTAAATCTTTAACGAACTCGCCAAGAAAAATGATTAGGCCTTCGATGTTACGGACTATTTTAGTCTGCCTCTTTCTCCCCTCTTCCCAGCCCCGTATCTTCTTTCTTTCACCCGTTCTCTCAAGGCATGAGTTTAATTATTCGACAAATTTGATGGAAGATTTTATGTTAAAAATATCGAAAAAATTTTCACGATTGTCAACCAAACTCTTTCTATTCGATGTAAATTATTAATATTCACAATGCTATCTTAATAAATTAATTTTTGTTAATGTGTTTTTCCTTCCTTTTCAATCTTATAATTTTATTATACATTTCTTTATCCTCAGTTAATCTTAAAAAAAATAAAAAATTAATCTATCATAATTGTTTTCTTTATACAATTGTTAATTTCTTTGTCTATAACATAAAGGTATGAAGCAGTTTTTTCATTAATAACTTCTAAAATAAATTCAGCGATTATTCAATGATCATAATATTAATCTTCTTCATCATCTAATATATCATCAGTAATATCGCAAAAGTTAAAATATTTCCTTGAGTAACAAAAGCCCTTTTGCCTTATCAGGAGCTCGACATAATAGTTAATATGTTAACGGAGAAAAATTCGGGGCCGTCTCGCCAGAACCAACCAAGAATTTTGAAGACGGGCGATAATCGAGAATTTAGATCTGAAAAATAGTTTATCCCGGAGAACACTAGAGCACCCGAAGCGTCTGCTTTTATCGGTGCCATAACTCAGCGCTCTATCGCGCCTCGACCGCCCCGTAATGAGCGACGCCAAATGCGCCGGCGATAACATAACGCGGGGGAAAAAGATAGGAAGTAATTGGAAGCTTATATGGCACTTATTGTAAGCGCGTAATCTTAAGAGGAAAAAAAAAAAGAGAGTAGGAGAGAGATACGGAGAGAGAGTCTCTTAGCTCCACCGGCGCTAAATAGAACACGATATAATCTCGCGCATGATTTATCCGGACTTGAGTAAATGAAACCATCAATTGATAATATATCGTCACTTCCCATCGTCTAACTTTCCTATGTTAATCACCAAGAAGCCAAATCAGATATATATATATATCAAGATATATATTTTAAGAGCGGCCTTATCTATTGACGACACGAGAACAGGCGTTATTGCCCTTCTTTAAATTTAAGAAATTCTCGTGTGATTACACAATTCACTTCTTCATTAGCTTCAAGTTTCTCCGTTAATTTCTTTCGATATGGTAGAATATGACACAACTTTGATATAGATAAAAAAAATATAAATGCTCAATAAATAATATAAATTAAACACTTAATGTTAACTTAATATTTTAAAAATTATATATATATAATATTACTATCACATTATATTGAAAAACAAGAATTTAATTTAGATAGATTTCGCGATAAATAGATAATCATCTGCTAGATTATTCCGAAAAAAATAAGGAGATTAAAATCACACAGGAACATGATTACTCTTTTAGCATCCATTTACTATAGTAATCGCACGGTGGTCTTTGCGGAACAAAGCGACGACGAAAATCCAAACGAGTAGATACGTCTTGCCTCTCGAACAGGTCAAGGAGGACCTTTAAAACCTGTCTCCCTCTCTTGCCTCCCTTTCCTCATATATCCCTTACGTCTACCCTATATGCTTAACCCGGTGCATTTTGGGCATCTCGCTTTTTTTTCTAGGCCGTTCTAAATATGCATTATCCAATTTAGTCCGATTACACGGACCGGCCATGACGCACGGACTCTGCTACCCAATCGGATCCTCCCCGTCCCGATTTTCTCTCTCTCTCTCTCTCTCTCTTTCTTCAGTCTATTCCTTCTGTTCTCCCTTGCAGTCCCTTCTCTTTCGACGCGCACCTACACGTCCGTCCGGACGTAAAAAGCTAATTTAAAAAAGCTTAACGGCCGGGACACCCGAAACGGGCGGCGTGCTGCCAGCGTTGATTCACGGCGAACCGCAAATGCCACCGTGGTAACGATTAGGTGACAATCAGTTAACTCGGTCCGTTATATGTATATCCTAGAATATAACATAATTATATTTTTCGGCACAAACGCGATTCTCAAAGATATAAATTTTTCTATTGTAACTAGGTAAAAATAAATATATGTACAATTCAAAAATATTAAAAATGGATCTATAAAACTGTGAAAAGTAAAACGCAGTTATAATATATATAAAATATTTTCTAACTTTCTTTTTGCATGATTGCATTGTCTTTGTTGACGTATTTTTTCTTAACTGCATTGACAGTTTGTATTGCAGATGATTATGACAAATGAGATTGTATATATATATGGAGAGAAAGTGCCACTTCTTCCGCCTATAGAAATCCAATAAAGTAAATAAGACCAAGCAATCTTAGGTCGTGGCATCGTTATGCACTATGGAAAATAAATTCTTGCGTAATAAATAATATTACAAATAATGATTTTAATAGCAATATAGCACCTGTGTTGATTTCTACAATCATTAATCTTTGAATTCATGTTTAATCGACAGAAGAAAACGCGCGATATATCTGCTGTATACAATCGTTAATTACCTAAAGAAATACTTATACTTACAAATTTTGATACAAAGTCTGTAATAAAATCTTTCTAAAAATAATTATATATAACAATTCATTTGTGTGAAACCGCTAGAAAAAAACGTTTCAAACTGCGATTCTTATAGGCAATTTTAAAAAAAGTAATAAATGTCTAATATAAATGTCACGCTCATTCGATAGTCGCAAGAATTGCAATTAAGAATTGCTAAATATAGTCTAGTGATAAAATTCAAAAAATTGTTTTTTTTTAATCAAATAAAAATTAGCAAAGTCCGATATAATTTGTAAATCTAAAATTAAACAGGAAAGGAAATAATAATCGGTGCATCATCAATGATATAAATGAAGAATAAAAATGATCATCAGAACCAAGATCGCGCTCGTTCGCTGAACCAAGACGGCGAGTTACGCAATGCATGACCCGAGATCGAATTTGCATCCTGACCAAGCAAAAATGGCTTAGCCGAGACGGCTAAGAAAAATGCGCATTAAGAAGAGACAAACGAAAGCGCAGCAAGCAGCGTACGTTGCACGAGCGGGAAAAGGAAAAAGACGAAGAAACTTGGCAAAGGAGCCATACATTTGCCACGCCATTAGTGCCAGGCCGGGCGCTAGCCATCGCCATTAAGTAGAGAGAAATTGATCGATATTGCAGCAACCGGCCGTAATAACGCAGCATCTAGTAGGTAATAATTAATCGCAGCCGTGCTGGCATAAAGGCAGTTTCCATATCAATCTTTCGCGTTGACGTGTTGCCGGAAACAGGAGCCTGGCGAAAAAAAGAGAGACAGCGATAAAACGGCCGACGCCGATTATAGAGACGATGAAGAAACGTCGTGGAAAAACCCGCGCGATCCAGCTAAGATATTCATATATCGTGAACTTTTAGTTGGTCTACGTATTTCACGAAAAATATTACGAGAAAAACCAATTTCATTTCTTTTCCGGGACGTAAAAATGCAATCTGTGTACTAAATTTTATATCAAACTAATTGTGTATTATTTAGCTAATTTATCTAAATATTCTACAAAAAAAAAAAACATCAAAAAATAAAATTCACGTTCTATTCAAAATAAACGCTCTTTACTGAAAAGAAAATTGATTTTCATAATTTAATTTAAAATTACCCGCTTAAAAGAATAAAAATTTCTCTTAATCAAAATAAATATTTTACAAGAAAAGGAACTGTTCGCGTTATTAAAAAAATTTACGTTAATACAAAAATACTTCTTCCTGAATACATGATAAAAAAAAAGCTTTAATCAGTATTCTTTTCTACATTTCTACATTTAGAAATAATGAGGAACACCGATTACCGGAAAAAGAAACAGATATGACGGAACTATCGATTAACCCTCTTCGAAGCGACGTCGGCCACCGTTTCATCTTCTCGATCGGAGTAGTGAACGGTGACCGTTCATGATTACGCGAACGCGCACAAGCGGAACCCCCTCGGCAAACAAATGACGAGCCATAAATACGTTAGCACCAAAGGTGCTAGGTAGGAGTGTCCGATATTAATAAGCGGTCATTAGGAGATATGGTCTCGGGGCTATGGACAATGGCGAGGGGCGGGCACGAGAGCGTCCACGAGGAGAATAGACGCTGTAAATCTCGGGACCCGAAGCCCCCGGCTTTTGAAGAAATCACTTCTCGCATGACATTGCGAGCCACATTTTCCACGTTTCGATTTCTACGTTTTTCCATCACTCGTCGGAATCCAGATCGCGTGTTTCCCGAAAATCGGCTTTCTTGTTGCGGTTTGAAATTCAACTGAAACGAACCGACGTGATTTTCTTCAGAACGTCGTCGTGACGAGCGCGCGGTCGCTCGATGACCTTTTCGAGATGGGGTGGCAAAAACGATAGCAAACTAGGCCACGCTGCTATTAGATCAGAATCAATGACGCGGGTTAGTCGTTAAGATAATTGAGTTGTTGACTCGACATCAAGACTGTCGCGCAAAAAAGCATTGCTTCGATAATTTTTCAAACAACGACATGCAACTCAACTCGCCTAATAAGCAATTAGCTCCAATATCATAAATCGAATGCGGCCTCGTAATAACAATAAGATGCAACAAGGCAAAGGAGAGTCTAAAGTTGTGAATTGTATCAATGTATAAATTCAAAGTGAAAAGAGTCAAATGTATGTATGTAATCTTTTTTAAACAATTCATACAAGCTTTTTTTCTTGTAGATAAATCAATGTGATACATATTCTTTCTTTTATTATATAAAAATAGTAAAAACAATAATAAACATTATTAAAACGTAGAATGTATCTGTCGACGAAAAATAAATCGACAAATCGTATATGTTGCGTTTTAAAATGGAAAATATATTTAAAAAGATAATATTTATAATCTTCAAAAAAAAAAAAAAAAAAAATTAGCGGGTTCAAAATTAAATGTATACTGCGATATGTAGCGAGCATCTTAGCGCTGTTCTCAAGCGTCGATTAATATACCAGCCATCCCGTTGAGTTTCCCGACTGCGCCTCGACGAGAATAGTTTGTCGGCAGGACATCGATCCGACGCAGCGAGGACGTTTCGCGACTTGCAGCACGCAACTTTCTTAGAACTCCGCAAGGTACAACTCGATCCATCCAGTTATCGGATGGAACAGAGCTTGGATGACGAGGACAAGCTCGAGGAGAGGAAGAGAGGAAGGGGAAGGATTGACTTTGCGGAGATACTTGGGAAACTCAAAGGACGAGAGCCACGACCGAATCTCGAACTCGGCTATTAATTAGCGGCGCAATGCGTTATAATTAGTCGACGTGTAATAAGATTGTTGAACGGCGTGGATATATCCGTCTGGTGGTTATATCTAACGATCCCCTAGGTGACAATTCATTAAACTTGCATTACGCGGCCACGCCCTGATTGCGCGTAATTATCGTGCGACCTAATCGCCGATCATGATATTGCGCTTCAAAGGAAAGTCACGATATGAGCAATAGTTTTCCAGAAATTAACAGAAAAAGTGAAAACATATAATCACCTTTACATGTATACAAATTATTCTGCGCAATTTTTTTATAGAATAAGATAATTACTTTATGATACATAAACATCTAACGTAGCATAATAAAAATTTAATAAAATTTCATATCACAATGTAAAATCAGTATTTTAAAAATTCCAAATTTATCTGCTATTTTACTTAATATGATATAAAATAGTAAATACATATTTTTATAAAATTAGATTTTTATTTATTTCTTATCGGCCATTTAGACTATTAAAGATTGAAAATATTCGCTAATAACAGTATCAAATATTAGCGCAAAATTTTGGAGATTATCGGAAATCTAAATGACGTCTCGCGCGACATTTTGCATTGTTTTCGGTGCTCGTTGTGTCCTACGCAGCTCTCCACGTGCCATCGTGAATTGGTAATCCTGGGAGCACTTAGCGACCGAGCCAATCCTCGCGCTGATTAGTAATATTGTAGCCTGATGAACCGAGGGCCCAAGTTGTCGGGCGAGTAGGAGATGAGTCCGTAACCTCGTTACCAACCCGCGGGCGATACGACTACCCCAACTATAACGCGAGGATACGATCTCGCTTAGGAAGCGACAGGAGCACAGAATGGAAAGAGAAGGAAGAAGGTGGAGCGGCGAAGGAGAGAGAAAAGGGCGAGAGAAATGGGCGACGTAGATGGATGGATAGATGGATACCGAAGGGAGGAACAGAGAGATAAATAGATAGATAGATAAAGATAGATAAAGAGAGAGAGAGAGAGAGAGTCTCCATCGGCCCCCGGTGACGAGGGATCGGAATATATCATTGAATTAATAACCAGTTGCACCGTCCCGGACTTCGCGGCTCGGGCTGGTTGAAAGTCCTAATAGCCAGTCGAGAGGAGAGAGAGAAAGAGCGAGTCATCGCTCCGACAACGAAAGAAACTTTTATGACTTGTGGATGATTGAAATAAATTAATCGCCGCCGGTGGCCGTCGTTGCGCGCTAACTATTTGTGCCGATCGAGCGTGTCTCGTTACGCGAGTTGATGCGACACAATATTCTTTTTCATTTTGTTATCTTTAGGAATCTTCTAGCTACCCTCATTAATCCAACAAAATAATTGCCTCCTTTTATGTATTCAATAAACAGAGTTATTCATGCAAACACGCGAATTATTGATATAGGTACTGCAATAGTATTACAATTAATTAGTTCAATTTTGTATATAAATTTTATATTTTTTGGCGCGGAAAGATTTAATTTTATTCAATCTTGTAAGAAGATATATTTCTCGATATACGGAAAAGACTTGAACGTAGAATATTATTATGTAGTGTGACAATAATGAAAAATTAAAAGCAAGTAATTTAAATCGTGTATTAAGCGCTGCAAATAAATACTCAATTTTTAATTTTACATAAAATTATATTAACATTTTTCACAAAATTTTTAATAAGAAAGAATTTTAAAAAACCCGACTTGTTAAATTATTCGTAAAAATAAGCTCTTAATCTCGCCGATCAATTTCGTGGATTTATCTATGCATTCACATGATCGAGCTCGTTGTCTCGGATCTTTCGGCCGAGAACTGTTAGGTCGATACTTACGGGCACCCGGTGCACTGTACAACTTCGACCCCTTTGTTAGCGGAACTTTCGAAAGCCGGGACGCGCGAGTTTGCAGTCGACGCGAAAATCGATCCGACGATCGGAAAATAATGACCGGTGACGCGATTTAATGATCGCGTGCGACTGAATACGAGACCCAGCAGAGGGCCGGCGAACGAAAAGATGTCGCGTTACAAGGGTTGCGATTTGCGGCGCACCACGATTACGGAGTCGTAGAGAACGGCGGGTGAACGAGTACGGTCGGCGTGGGGTGAGCCGCGACAATGCTCTAATCAAATGTCATGAATCGGCGCCATTATGCGCATCTGCGGCGTGAATTTATAAATATGCCTGGAGGCGGCCGCCTTTCGCCTCCCCCATGAATACTCAGCTTCCAATGGCAACCTTTAATTCGGCGATCTGTCGAGGATTCAACGATATGCCGCGATTTTATACGAGTCGAAACATCTTTCAACCGCTTGACTTTCAAGCCATTTCCATTCGTCTACATATGTTTGTAAGAATTTTAATGAAATTGTAAAATTATATACGAAAAAACAGGTATTACATATTTTTACAAAATACAATAATTGTTTAGAGAAATGTCTCATCTGTTTAAAATTTTTTCTAAGACTTTATATTATGACAAAATTGTTGTGTGCTTTATTACGATAAAGACATATAGATAGAAATTTATAATAAAAACTACGGTTTAATGATTCTTTAGAGGAGTTTCGTACTAACTGTTTTATGATGCGAAACTGCAGCGCACGTGAATGCACGTCGAAAATGTAGGACTCGAACTTTTTCTCCCGACGAATAACAGACACGCGTGCACGTGATGCCTGGCGTTGACAACTGCGACGAAAGCGTAATCCACAAAAAGTTAAAAACACTCGTTGCGACAGAAAGCGGAGATAGAGAAAGTGTGCAGAATTTAAAAAATTCAAAAATACCGCACACACATACACACTTCGCGACTCTTCGCTTTTGCGGCCGCGCATGGTAAAAATAATATCTCGTTTAATCCGAGAAGTGCGAATCCCGTTGAAGGATATGTACGTCCAGCATGGAACACAGAATATGTCGGTTACCCGGAGCTTGATATGCACAGATTTTTACCCGGAAAAAAAAAGAAGAGGAAGAGGAAAAAGGGATAAATAAATCCATCTCGAGCTTAGACGAAAGAAAAGCGTGAAGCCTAATATAAAAATTTTGTCATCGTATTTTTTTTATCGAATGTGAAAAAAATTGTGCGTTGGTAATAAAGGCGACAACGAAGAAGAACGCAATGTGCAATTAATATCCTGACATTCAATGCCCGTGTAAACGCGGGTCATCGGGGACTTCTACAACTCGCAAAGTACATAAATCCGCGCATAATGCCTATGCAAAAGAAGAGCTTTCTCGCGATTTTTCGTTCCACTCTGCAAACATATCGACGGGACCCCGCGACCCCAACGATAACCCAAAGTCAAGGCCACTCGATCGGCTCTCGAGACTTTTTGATAATCGCCCGAAGCGCGAAAAAGAAAAAGAAGAGGAGATTTCCTCATAAATACGCAAACGAGCAATCAAACTTCTTGAGACGCAATCGTGTAAATAATTAATTATAAATACATAAATGTGGAGTTTTTGTTTAGAGTAAATATCCGTCACACATCTTTTCCCTCCTTTTTCGCATAACTCAACAGATATAATGCTGTATATGTATATATTCTTAAAAGTATGTTATTGTTAGATAAAAATGTAAATTTTTATAATTAAGATAAAAAATTCAATCTTGAGAAAATTTCTATTTAAATATCTAAATATCTTTATTAAATCTCTAAATATCTGCTTTGATTTTTATAGAAAAGAAAAACAATATTTATGCCACAATGAAAAAGTGAATATTAAACTGTAGCTTCAAAAATATTATCTAAGAGCAGAAATATATATACTATATATAAATCTATATATATATTACATACACATAATGCCGTTATCTATAGCTATTATTATTCTACTTAAAAAAAGAAAATATTTGTCTGCTTTATATCTCCAAAATGACACGAGTTATTTTCTATGTAATTAAAATTCTTATACTTATCATTCTTCCAAACCAATCGTATCTATCCTAAATGTTCGCAATTAGCTAGAAAGAATCTACAAATTATATTTTGTATCAACGATTTCGGTAATCGCCGTTAAAACGAGAGATTAAAATATCTTGTCTCGACCAGACTCGCAGCCTCAATCTTGCACAACAAGAAGCACGAGAATAAGAGAGAGAGGAAAGAAAAAAAAAGAGTTCTCGTCGGTGGAACGCGCGCACGACGAGATACATATTTCGCTTTCACGAAGGCCTCGACCGAGTCCAAACACGAGGCGCGCTTTTTGAATACGGACCACCCGTTGCATTACCGGCTTTGTGGTCGCATGCTCTTTTGATCTACCCCCATAATTAATCCACAGAGGTAACCGGAGACGCGTATGGGCGCACAGGGACCTACGGGGGCGGCTCATTCACCGACGGAGACTCCGGACCGAGTTATTGAAAGGATATCGGATGAGAGGGAGAGAGAGAGAGAGACGGAGAAGGGTAAAGCAAAAAAAAAAAAAAAAAAAAAAAGAGAGTGAACCGCTGATTAACATTTTAATCAGCGCAAGTCACGTGCCGTACGTTTTGTATCTCTAACCGTAATGATCTGCCGTGACAATGCGTGTGCGGTAGCGGGTACAAAGTTTCAAATGTCAAATAATACGTCTTCGTAAAGAGATGACGTCTACGGGGGAACGGATTACGTTCGCGAGAGATTGCGTGAGTGCGCAAATCATGCGTTGACGCGATCATGGCACCGTCGGCTCTGCGATTTGTTATCGGGCATGCACTTAATTAATGCTGTGTACAGCAAGAAAAGAAAACGCGAAAGCAATACAACAAAATACCGATAAACACTTGTAGGAAACATGAAATAGCATTATACATGTCGTGACAAAATTTAATATTTTTCAATATTACTCGATGAAAAAGATATAATTAGAAAAAGCGGTGCTATCCAGAATTAATACCATTCCTGGAAAATGCAAGAGAGAAAAAGAAAGAGAGATTATTCGTGTCTACGATATTTTATATAAATTAATAATTTTATATAAATTAATAAAAATAAACTATTTTTCTAAATAATATTCAAAATATATCATAAAATAAATCATAATTTAAATATATCGAAATATATCAAATATATCAGAAAATTAAAAGCACGGTTGGCCTAATATCTAAGATATGAAAAACCTAAGATATGAAAAACCTAAGATATGAAATTTTTAGAGAAAAAAACTAGGAAAAAAAACTTTGAAATTATCGCTCTCTGTTGAAACAAATAAGTTATTCTAATACATGAGTTAGATAGTATTTTCTTACGACGTTCAATTATAATATCATTCTGTTCATCTCGAAAATTCCATGATATGCGCATCTTAACAAACAAGCTATTTTTGTCAGTTTACAACTTCCAAGCTGCACATTCTTTTAATTTATAAATACGATGTCTTTCCTGACTAAACGATGGCCAATTATCGATGCACGCGTCGCATTAGATCGCGATCACCTGTCGTCGGGATGGCTAAAGGGAAACGCTAAAAAATATTCGCGTTTGACCCGATGGTCCGACGAGCGTGCGGAGGCCGATCTATTAATTACCGGCGAAAAACGCGCAGCGGTCAGGTTCGGACGATCGGCATGGCGAATAATCGGGGCCGGTTGTGTCCGTAAAGACGACGACGGCGTCGACATTTGCATCCGTAGCAGCTGCAGCGGAACGGTAACTCGGCGATTTTTATGACAGGGGCCAAAGTGCGCGCGTCACCTCTGCCGCAATCCAATCGACCGGCGACGGACGATTGCTATACGCGCATTGTCATCGACGCGAGTATACGCCGAATTAGCATAGGCAGCGCACATGCGTATTTATTCGCTCATTAATGCCGGCTGACCTCATCCTCGGCCGTGCGGAGAAAAGGAAGCTGAGACGCATAGGAGATAGATAGATAGAGAGAGAGAGAGAGAGAGAGAGAGAGCGAAGAAACGTCGCGAAAGAAAAAAATATACTCGAGAAACAACGTTGTAGAAGAATGCATATTGCAATAGATATGGAAAGATATTTTCCGTACATTCAAACCGTATCGTCAATTATTATCATAGAAAAGTCATAAGAAAATTCTTACTTCGATGGAAAAAAATTCCACACACATTACGGTTATAGAAAAAATAATAATTACACATTGCGTTGTATTAAATTTTATTACATTTAAACGTCTTATTATTTCACGTTTGTATTTTTCGTTTGTCTCGTACATTTTATTTTCTACATTTTCTTGCCTTTTATCTTCTGCAATCTGTCTCTTATTTTCTCCCTCTCTCTCTCTCTCTCTCTTTCTCTCTTTTAATCTTTCTACATCCATCCTATATTGTACGCAACCATATTCATGATTAAACTTTATCCGCACATTATCGTCGAAATAATTAATACGATTGCGTCACACTTGTACGAGCCACGCGAAATCATCATAATAAACGCGCGCTTATGCTAAAAGAAAAGAAAAAAAAGGAGATACGAACGCGTGCGGACCCCGATGATCTCTCGACGCGATCGCGGAGGCCAGACGTACAAATAACGCTCGTAATGAGCCCGACCGAGAGAATAAGCGACGTATTGCGAGTGTCGCCGAGAGAATTTATAAATCGTTATTCAAGCGAGCGAAGCACCACGTTAAATGCGCTCTCGTCCGCATCTCCGCAACGCGCATCGTGGATGCGGCTCTATTATCGAGAGTGCCGTCCGTTGTGCAACGGAGAGGAAAGGTCGCGTATTCATTCGTCGCGACAAGATGCATAGTGAGTTCGCGCGCGAGGGGGAAAAATCGCGGCGGTCGCGCTCAATGGCCGTCTCAATGGTCTCGCCAGGTGGTTTATGGAGCCGGAACGGAAAATAAGGTGTCGCGTCTATCAACCGGCGAGGAAAAATCCGTCGGTGCCCGCCAGTTGACCTCTTTCGATCTACGCGGTATACCACCAATTTACGACGAACGCTTAAATATGAATTGAGCGTGCGAATAAGATGAACGCGGCATCGTTTCCTTCCGTTTCCCGATTCAATCATAAGATTGATAAAAATTTAATCGTGAGTCTGGTTAAATTTAACTTTGTACAATGGTGGAAAAAAATAATTATATGTTCGTTAATTACATTATTATATTTTGTTTTCTACATTTGATTGTAAGCGACAGAAACTGATATTGTACTGTTGGAAAATAATGAAATAAAATTGACGTTTAGTAATCGATTATATTTGTGAAAATCATTCTAGTCTGTAGCGGATCTATAATCTTAAATTTAGGACCAATTTGAAATTATATGTAAATGTACATGTAACATGATTAAAGTTAAAATTAATCGAATATTATCAATTTAGATATATTCCCGTTTATCATCGCGCTCGGACGGTTTTGGTAATTAATTCTCTTCACGTGCAAGCCATTTTATCGAAGACCCGTCCACCACATTCTCTCAGAATCTTCCCGGAATGTTCTGCGATACGAAACGAGATTTTATAAGGAGTGAAGGAACATATGACAGCAAAGACTCCGATTTCGGACCCGGAGTGCCCTCCGACGCACGTGTTTCTGCCGTTATCGTCGACCAATAAATCGAACCGAGACAGTTCAAAATCCCATTGACTTGCACTCGAAAAAAACATCTGCCGATGCTGTCTTGAAAATCAGTGCTATTTAAATATTATACATCAATGCAGTCAATATGCGTTAAAAATTGATACTCATGTCATTCTTGTTATTGCGAAAAAAAATAGATTAAAGTATTGTATCATATGTATATTAAAGTCGATCATCAAATCTTAGTTTTTTATAATGCTCTTACTTTTTTAATAAAAATTAATATTCAATAAAACTTTATATTCAATTTGCAAGATATTAATCTCGGCAAATTTTACACGTTGCTTTTATTCAATTGACCGATGCTCAATTGGCAAAAAAGATTAAAAAGAAACGAGGACTGTAAAAGAAGATGACGATGAAAATATTCCTGTTTTTATCCTTCGTCACTTCACTTAGTATGAAGATCTGGGTCTCATTGGATGACTCGAGCCAAATTAGAGAGAAGGCTACCAACGCGGGGCAAAACAGTAGTCGCGGAGAACGAGAGAAAGAGAGTGAATTGGAAGGTTGGAGAGAGTAAGAGAGCGCAAGAGGGTGAGAAAGAGAGAGAGAGAGAGAGAGAGGGAGAGATTCCGCTTAAAATAGGGAGCAATAAATTGTCCACTATCTTCGCCGGGTTAAACACATTAAAGCGTCTTGAGATAAGGCCGCCTGGCGGCCCGTTTGTTCGCAGGGTCGCCGGCGACCGGCATGAAGGACTGCGGCCTGTTATCCGCGCCGCGGAAAGAGAAGCACCCGGTATACGTACAAGCGAGATGAAGAGAGCAACCCGGAGAGAGAACCCTCGCTATTATTCTTGCCACCGGTGGTCGGTGTACACTCTCGCGCGAACTCTAAGCACGCCATCGCCCCGTAACACGGCCATCGGAGCGCGCCTTCTAACGCATACCGGCCGACCTGACGGCCGTATCAGCCATGATTCCAAGGCATGCGCCGTATGAGACGCCAGGCCAGACGATCAGGAAGTATCCCTTTGTGAAAACATCCCTGGTGCCCGACGAGAGCGACGCAGCCGCGATAAGCAAGGCCGTTTCAAGTTTCGCGCGAGATGCTCTGGCAGATTTTCTAATCGAAACGAATCTAAGTAGGACTGAATGAGGCACGAAACAATTTATGCGGAAGATATCTTATAATTTTGACTCAATCTCAGAGTAGTATATTCTATAATTAAATCAATTATAAATAGACTTTATAATTTTTCAAATTTTGTCCATTTTTTCATCATCAATAAATTATTTTTCTAAGTTTATAAAAAAAATTCAAGTTATAATTAGAATGTTTTAGAAAAAAAATATTTATATCTCAAATATAATTGCAGACACCCCATAAAATATAAAAAAAATGTTGCGGATATAGCAATTATGGGCGATTAATAATTTTCAATATCTGAAATATAATTTGGTAATTAATACAATTTTAATAAACATCTCTCTCTAATTTTAATGCAATATTAATAAATACTAATTCGTGCACATTATTAAAATGATGACTTTCTCTTCTTTTATATACATATATGCCCGTCGCTCTAAAACATTTAAAAAATCGTTCTTATTATAAGCGTGCAACATCTGTTTTCTCGAATTGCATCTCGACGAACTTGGATATAATACGAGGAAAAATCGCTCGCCAGTCGCACAGGCTGCGACCGACGACATTTTTCTGCGCGGCCCGAAGGGTTAAGTTTAAGTTCGCGCGGATAATGCGGGCGACAGACGGCGCAGTTTTGAGCGGAAAACGGGGGTTGGGATGGGTGGAGGCGGGGGCGGACGGAGACAGCACTGCGCGCCCGGTACCTTCCACGAATTCGCAATTACTCCGCAATTAAGAAGCGATTATTTTGCATAGACGAAGACGACGCACCGACGTCGAATCGAGTCGCGCCGCGTGTCACCAAGAACTTACGCCCGAATAATATTTTAACGAGCCTCGTAATCCGATTCCCGCGCGCCAGAGGATCCTTCCGCCCGAGAGCCCGATCTCGAGCAGCGAGGGTGAGAGGAAAAAGATATTTTGCATATTCGCCACCCCTTCTTCTAATACCGTCCTCGAGACGATTAGTCGAACGGGATCCGCCGAAGGGAAGGATATTATCCGCCTCGATATATCGCGTCACCACGATTGTATGTATTTGTGCGATAAATAAAGCTATGGTACATTGACGGTTTCAGTTGTTAACGGCTGAATAATAAAGCATGAAGTAGCTATATATGAAAAATAATGACAATGACTCCATAATCTAATTTCAGCAGAGAAGGCTACTTTTTTTTTTTACTGTCCGTTTTGACACTCTTGACGCTATTATCGCGAAAGCTTGCAGACTTCAAAGCAACATTGCTTCTCGGTATTTTAGTTGTCGCGCCCGTCGTAATGACAACGTTCCCTTTTCCCTCGTGCAGAGTCTTTAAATCGGTTCTCAGTAGTCGTATCGAGGTTGAACTATTCTTTTCCCGCCCTTCATGCTCTGCCAGTGACACGATCGCCTTAATGCAGTGATCGTAAATTTATCATGACATTTGTAAAGATATTTATATAAAAACGCGATATTTTCAAAAAATATAAAAATCCTCTTACATTAAAAAGAATCTCACAAAGAAAAGCCAACAAAAAATTTTAATAATTTGATAAAATTGTTTAGCCTAATTTATTAATTCAGATGTTACACAGTATATATGTATTAGAACACATAAATAAGAATTATTCCCCGTATAAAATTATTGTATGCGTTAATAAAGATAATAAATATCAATAAATATCTATAGAATAGATAAAAAAAAAAAAAAAATTCATACATAAATATTACTCTGTAAACTAATAAAAAATTAAATTGCTGCTATAATAAATAATAATAAAATTAATATGTATTAAATATTGCATTACTGTTCTAAGACTACATGTATTAAATATTGCACTACAGTTCTAAAATTCAAATAAACTTATTAAAGAGACTGTTTAACAAAGAATACCATACACACAAGACAATCATATTTAATATGGGAAGTTTCCCGCGAGATTCGATACATAAGAGAATCGAGAGGAAGACGAATCAATTTCACGCGCAACATATACGACAGTTACGAGCAGTTACAAACGTGATTCGTGACGCGATCATGACAGATATGGAGCAACTGTTATATCGCGAGCTCGCACACATATACACAACGAATGCACTCGAGTCCATTAATTAATGGTGATAAAGCGCGTAAACTGCGCGAATAATACCTCTGTTTTCCCTATTTCTTACTCGCGTTCTAATTGCCTTTCAACGGTATAAATATCTTCATTTTTTTATCACGATTAAAACAGCAACATCTCTTATTAAAATTATTTGGAGCAATTAAGTTAAATTCTTGGTCATATTCTCTGCGCAAATATATCGTTTAAATAAATGTTCTTTAGATAAAGAAACAGTAATATCTTCATTACACATACAAAAAATATCACTCATTTATTATTTATGCTTTCTAACGCAATATATTAATTGTAATTTCATTACAGATAGTTGCAATTATTATTATGTAATTTCGTAATAAGTTCGATGCAGTTCTAGTTTCTATAAAACCGCATATTGCATTCTACTCCAGAAAAGTTTCCAACAGCAACTCGGTGGGGATGCTGATTAAGTCATCAACATCTGCCTTTCTATCTGTTCTAAAGATAGAACAGCTACAAATTTACTTTCGCTATTTGAGTTCTTAAGAACTGAATTTATGACCAGCGAGCACGCGCGTCTTATCCTTTAAGATTTAGATAGAAGATCTGAGATTTATGTTAACTTTAAAGTAATCTTGAAGGGAAATTTTAGATTAAAATTCTCGATAATGATAATAATAATAAAAATTACAGCATCTTTTATATATCCATAAAACATTTTTTTCAGTCGATAAAGCTCTGTTCCGTTTTATCCACTACTGATTCTTATTTATTAGAAGTTTTAAATTCATAATTGTCCCGTTTTAAAAATATAGCGCTTGTTAATGGGTTAATTAACCGTTTACTTGATTTATACGAAGGTCCGCGACAAAGCGAATTTTTACGTTGCCAGATACAATAGTCTACTCACGTTGCACGTAATACCGCGGGCAGTTATATCCTTACAGATGAACAAAGTGAGTCTCGCCATCCATTCAGCCCCTCTCACTAGTCTTCCCTCGCAAAGGACGCGCGTTATCCACCGACGAGTAACTTTACAAAGGGAGACAGAAAGAAACGGTCGGAGGGCGAGGTGGATGAGCCACGAAGTTATCTCGGCGATTCGGTAATATCGCGACGGTCGACAAATTAGCGTTAATCCCGAGTCGTTAGCAAGATCGATGCCGGGATTTCACTTAAGGGCGGGAACCGATGAAGGGGGAGAATCGTTGTCATTGCCATCGTCGTCCCACTTGTAATGAAGTGAGTGGACGAATGACCGGCGGATATAAGTCTCGAAGGCCAGAACGAAATACGTATATATTTCAGGAGACACATTGCGAGAAGGGAGAGGAAAGGAGTTAAGAGACAAAGAGGGAAGAGATGCTTGACAGCGAGCAAGTTGGAACATCCTGTACGATGGCCACGGATCAATCTACTCTTAGTCGTCCACCCTTAGCCCAAACTCTTGGTCTCTCTCCCGTCTCTTTCTCATCCCCATCCCCGTCTTTACGGTCCAAGGCTACAACCTCGAAGTCCAGCCTCGCCGGATTATCGACTCCGTACAGGGTCGCCGGATATATTCCGACGAGGACTTTTCCGGTCGGATTTCGAATTTCAATGCGTCTTCCTCCCCTTGCTTCTTCCTTCCTTCAAACATACTGTTTCGCGCTCGGATCGAGAAGATCCCGGAAATCTTTACGTCGTGACTCCGATATTTTTACTAAATAGTATCGAGATTTGCATACGTTTAAGACAATTGTATGATAAATTATATGAGTTATATATAGGAATTATATTTATACATGTATAAAACGATAACAAAAAAATTTTTTTATTTTATTAATTTAAAAAAGTGCTAAAAGAGAAATAAATTTTATTAATAATTTAAAAATCATAACTCGCTAAATATTTTCTCAAAAGGGTCATATATTGACGAAATATCAATCCGTGAAAATAAACTTTCTATTCGTCGTTAAAATTATATGTCATTCGTTAAATCTGCCTAAAGTATTTTTCTATTTGACATTCTTAATATTAT
Organism: Formica exsecta; assembly: GCF_003651465.1. Lineage (NCBI taxonomy): Eukaryota > Metazoa > Arthropoda > Insecta > Hymenoptera > Formicidae > Formica > Formica exsecta. The sequence continues at coordinate 492,155 of NW_021850773.1, forward strand.
ATTGACTAAATAATACAAAAATAAAATAAAATACAAAAAATATATGTAATATAATTTATATATACACACAACACATCGATCTAGTTAAATTTAATTATTCTTATTGTTAGTGCACATTGGGACTCGATGTGTAACACATTGATAGTGCCCGTTTTTAGTAACAAAAGGACCGAGAAAGAGAAAATCGCTTGGGCAGTAACAAAAAACTTACTTACGATCTGAAAAAGAAAATCATCGATAACGACTCGCATATACTATCCGAGGAATGTCCGCTCGCTTCGCGGTCGCCGGTTCTGTTCTCGAGAGGATCGTATCTCGCGGTCGTATTCCGTCGGGCCCCTCTAGCCAGGCTATCTTGATCTCGTCGAAGAGAGCACGAGCGCGTCAGTCTCGCATCTGCGGATTCGGCACGGTTCGGCCTAAAAGGAGAAGAGCGAACCGATGACACGCCGCCCCGGGACGAAATCTTTCTAAGAGACTCGATCGGCTATTCCCCTCCCGCGCCCTTCTCCATCGTCTTTTTCTTCCTCCTATTTTCCTACCTTCGTTCTTCTCCGCGCGAGTCTCGTCGCTGCGAGAAGAGATCTTCTTATTCGTTCGTTCGCCCTAACTTTTACGAGCGTCTTCCAGCGAGAGAGTCCCGTAATTGCCTCTTTAGCGGTACCCCCGGTACTTCTTGGTCCCGACCAAGAAGGCATCGGGAGATAGAGTCGAGTAGTTTCTCTCTCTTCTTCTCCTATTCTCCTCCCTTCGTCTCCTGCTGCCTTTCTGTATATTCCTCCTTTCCCCGACCATCCCTCGGCCAGTCTTCTCGCGCCTCGTTTTACTTTCGTAACCATGGTGTACGCCGCGAAACATGAAAAGCGATGCTATTGCGAGAGAACTTTGTATCTCGTTTGACATCGGTGGAACTATACTACGATGATGCGCACGATAGTTCACTCGCGACGACGATACTGATAAAATCGAGAATGAAAGACGTTGGCCTCACGGAAACTTTCGACGTTCGACCTTCGAGACGAGCGCGTCACGACATCGATACTTCGCGAGTGTAGTAATTCATTGCAAAATTATTTAAAATTTAATTCTCTTTTAAATATATGCATATAATATAAATGATTGAAAATAGGTCGTAATAAATATTGCGATATCTGTGAATTATTTCAGCCGCCATATATAAAGTTCATTAAGAATATATAACGACGAATAAGAAATATACATATTATACGTTGATATAAAAACTTATCGCAGCTCTAGAAAAAAAAAAAAAAAAAATGGCTTTTTTTTTTTTTCTGGAGTTTATGAC
>NW_021850773.1:494650-525440 GCF_003651465.1 Formica exsecta
GCTTGTCTGTTTATCGCGGATTTAAGTCCATTAGCGGTTACGAACGGTAACCGTAAAAAAAATCAACCACACCGCGAGAGACGGAGAAGTCAGGCGAGAGACGGGGAAGCCGTATATGAAATATATCAATCGAAGGAGAGAGCGATCGATTTCCCGGCGAGAGAGACGGTGATAGAGCGCGTGCTCTTCGACTTTGGCATCTTGCGGTCCGTAATCGAGTAACACTCCACGCGTCAGCGATACGATGCAGCACCAGAGGCGCCATTGCCGATATAGGGGCTGGAGTGTCGGCGAACAGGCAAAGAGGAGAGCAGGGCCCCCAGGGGGGGTAGGGTGGCGGGTGCAAAGAGCGAGGAGTGTATGCACTTTCTCGAAGCACCCACTCGTCTCTTCACGTCGACGCGACTCCGCCCGTCCTGCACGTTCCATATTCCCGTGGCACCCGCGCGATGTGCTTTTAACGCTCGAGTGTCCATGAGTCTCCCTCTCCCCCTCTCCTTTCTCCTCTCTTTCTCTATCCCTCTTCCCGATTTCATGCCACCACGAATCATGGTATCCAATCATCCCATCCCTTTACATCGATCACGATCTATTCTACAGACGCAATTATCGTTCGAATTTTATTCGAAACGGGGCTTCCATAATTGTTCGATCTGCGATTAATGAACAAAATGTTATATTATTGAATATATGAGGAAATTAAAAAAGATGACAAAGTAATTCATTCATGCCTTTAATTAAATACAACATTTTTAAAGAGTATTTAAAATATTATCATATTGTATACACACATATATTGTATAGCATTGCTTTGAAAGAAGAAAGAGAGAAAACGATTGTTTTTATATTAGTTAAATTATGTTATTTTGTAATAAATTACAAATAAAGAAACATAAGGCATATAGAATTTATAAAACCATGCAAAATTTATTGTAACTTATTCTAAAATATTATTGTATATATATAAAAATCTCTATTATATTTGAATCTTTTTTTATACAAATTTTACTAACCAAACGCTCCATTATTCGAGCATTTCACTATCTGAACAGAATATCTGCTTGTAGAATATTCCTGTTACTATTGAAACAAGAATATTTCTTTCAGTATTTATACTATCTAAAAGATGAAAATATGTTTTCACACTTTGAAGCATCGATGGTATTAGATAAAAGACTTCAGTGACTTGAAGAACAAAAATAATGTAATTTTATGTACATAGTTAAAAAAATATGATTTAGCAAATATATGAGATTCATAGACTCGTAAACAAACTCCATCAATTTTGTAGATCTCTATTATTTTTTCAAATAATAAATAAGATCCGTTATAAAAGAAAAACGATTATTTTATTATCCGAAATTTTATTTAATCGAACGTTTGTGTCTCTGTTTTTTTTTTTTTTAGTAAATAAATTATATGTTAATAAAATTTTAAACTCCCAGTTATAAGAAGATTTTAAACATACTAACTTCAATAATTTTGAAAAGAAAGAGGCATTAAATGTTGATTTAAAGACATTTGTATTATGTAAAAGCGCCTATTGTAGAACGTCTATTAAAACTGAAATCCGAAATGTTTCTAATAGAAATTCAAACGGCGTGAGAAGTCTTTCGATAATGATGTATATGACAAGTAACGTCGCGCGAAGTATACTTTAGGCTGTCCGAGAAGATACGAGCGAAATAATGCCATGCCATTTCCTTATACGCGTCTCCGAGTGGGACGATAATATGTTGTGTAACGGCGGGCCTCGAAGAAGTTGTCCTCATTGGCATAACAAATTTCAGGTGCCCGAGGTGAAAATTGTCGATTGTCGTGAATGTGACCGGTATACTGCACTGCGTTTACAACCAGTTGCCTCGCATACTGATAAAAAATCTCGGCGAAGCCCTTCATTTAAATAACAAATTATGTTTACGACAAAGTTAGCACGTCGTCGCGTTGATTATTGTGATTTCAATGCAACTTTTGCGCAATTTTTATAAAATCTCTCTCATTGTGCACATTATTAAAAAATTTATAAATTTATCTCTCACGAAATTCTTAGTCGAAGAAAGAGAGAACGCAAGTGGATTCGTATTTACACTCGTCGAGAGCAGTCAAACAAGAATAGTGCATTATCAGCTACGCTTTGAGCTCTTATCGGCAATCGCGAGAATGTTCCATCTCTTCGATTAACCAATCGCCGAAGAATGGTGAAACATGCATAAAAAAAAAGATAACATATTCACTTATAAAATTCTCTGATGTAATTATCTCAATCTATTAAATTTAAAATTATTTATTATTTATTATTTATTTATTATTTTTTTATTTTAAAATTATTTGACAATCACGCGCATCGGAAAGATAAAAGTAAAACTTGTAAGAATACAAGCCATATATTTGTAACTCTCCGAGTTTCTTTTTCTCCCATTCTCGTTCCAAAAATCGCAAAATTAATTTGTAAATATCTCTGGCGTCTCGCATATTATCTCGCGTCAAAGATTCGCCATCATCGTAAATCGTCGATAACGGAAAGCTCGATTCGGTTGCAAAAATTGCTCGGCGTGATAAAATAAGCGCAAAAACATCCGATACGAAGCCGCATCCTTCCGCCGGTATTCTGATGGAGAAAGAAAAAGAGAGAGAGAGAGAGAAAAAGAGGGAGGACGAGGATCGTGGAAAATACTTCTCGCGATACGGGAACTCGAATTTATCACACGCACCGCGTTTTAACGGTTAACGCCTTTAAAAGGAAATTACATCCAAAGTAATATCCGCCGCGGCGCGTATTGAATTCGGCGTGTTTCATTACCATTACGTGATTTAAATTTATTATCGGCCGCGATCATCGTCGGACTTTAAAATCGTCGCGTCAACCCGGCGACGCGCATCCGACGCGACGCACCGACAGTGCTTATCTGCTCTTCTCTGTAAATCGTTTTGATTATTATAATACGTATAATAATATATTATATATATATCTCGTCAGTGATAATTTGGTAATGTAAAATTAAAAGTCCAAAAGTTCAAATAAAAATAATTAAAAAAAAAACCACTCGCGAGTTAATTATGAATCTTTTATCACAGAATATTTTAACATATAAAATGGATATTGTTCCCCAATAAAAAGCTTAATCCATACATATATAATTACACGCGCGCGCGCGCGCGCTGGTATTATATAATAAGAGATGTAACGAAAATAGATATGACAAATAAGAAAAAGATTACGTAATGCATATGTGAATAATATATATAAAGAATTTTTTAACAAATATAGTAATCGAGAAGTAAAAAAAAAAATCTTTTCTTTTGATCATCACGGAAATTTGTTAAAATATTTACATCTTTTTCGGCGCAATCGAGACGCGGCGTGCCAGTTCGAATAGTTGGTTGCGATGATCGATACATAAGAGAGGAAATTCGATATCGTTCAATCTACTCCAGTGACATATAGTCCGCAGAAAAGACACCGCAGAAACCTGCTGACGTTGCATATACTATGACAATGAACCGGCGATGCTCACCTGGCTTTTTCGACGAGATCGTTGAACGATACTCGTATCAGGTACTCTTACAACACCTTATACAGTTACCGATTTTAAGCCACTCAAAATAGTTAAAATGTAATCTATATAAAGAACTTTTCAAAAAATATACTAGTCAGCTACAGACCGTTATTTTTGTATAATCCGCTTTCGCTTGTTTTTTACAGATAGTCGTCCTCTCTTTGATTCAAATCTTTCCAAATATTTTATAAACTAAAAACACAAACTGATAAAATTAATTAAAATAATTAAAAATAGAATAAAATAATATTCTTTAAATATAAATAAAATGGTAAATAAATATAAACAAGTAGTAGTAATTTTCGACTAATTTACTTTTCTGATAGATTGTTTACTTAGAATAAGTTTCACTTAATCTTCACTTATGTCATGTAATTTTACATTAAAAAAATTAGAGTATTTCTGCATTTCTGATTCATGCATTTGTGAAATAAAATCTAAGACCAATTTCTCTCTCTCTCTCTCTCTTTACATCTATTAATTTCAAGTGTCACATATGTCATATCCAGTTGAAAGATAAATGAAATACATGCAATCGCGTTCCCGCCTTTCCCCTAAGCCGCGGTACAATATTTAGATAACTGTTCACTTTGATACATCACGATTTACGAGCCGCCAAGAAGGCACCACCGTTCGGAACAACGTTCTTCAAGATGATCTCGCAAAGACGAAGAGAAGTCGCAACAGATCGCGCGTCTCTACGTTGCGTTGCTGTCTTGGCTCTTTCATCGAGACACTCGCGCGACAAACTCATGCGGTTGTCTCGTGGTTGTTTTCTGCCAACGTTTCCGGCAACGTGCAAGCAACAACGCACGCGTTCTGGACGCGATAAATAAGCGCTGAATAGTCTCCGCTCCGACCATCGAAGGATAGATGCCTTTCTCCGCGAGATATGATTGATCACGCATCGGTGCGAGCGCTCTCTCTCTCTCTCTCTTTCAGATAACGCGCGCCCGGTAATATTATTATATTTCGATGTGTGTATGTGTGTATATATATATCGCGGCGATTCCGCGACGACGACTATCGACAGATGCTTTGAATCGGCCGCTGCCTGGCTGGAAAGCGCCGCGACATAATAAGCCTATTGTAAGGAGTTCGATCCACGCGCCGCGCGGACAATCCTTTTCCTCCTCGTCTGCTCGGCGCCGTGCCATGCGGGAAATCGATCATGTTCGAGAGACAAGCGACCACGACCGCGAGAAGAATGCTCGACCATAGTTTAAATCGATTTTCGCGATAAGAAAAGGACTCGCGAGATCGCGATCATCGTTATTTCGTTGACGAGAAGAGATTCGGAGAAAAATAAAGCGTTCTTCCGACGTGGAAGAACCTCACAAGATTCTCTGTCGTCTGGATCGTATTGCGGTAAATACGTTACGATATTGGCCGGCAGTGTCGTCGAATCGGTCGACGGAAAGAAACATAGAGGAAGATAAAGAAAAGACAATGAGGAGGATCGAGAGCAGGTATGCGCGAACGAGCCGGGATAAAGCGAGGAGGAAAGAACGCGGAGACGGGGAGCCCCCGCGCCGCGGCTATTTCTGAATCTTTAGTCGGTTTACAAGTAGCGGGGTCACGGGCCGCCCCATAAAGAAGCATGACTTACATTGCTGCTACGTGGGCGCGCACCACGAAAGTCTGCCATCTATCTCCGAAGCTTGCCCAACCTCCCGCCTCTGGATGCCCATCCGTTGTTCCGCGGAAGAAAAGAGAATGGACGAGGAGTCTGGGCTTTGTGCCGGACGGAAGAATAGAGAGAGAGAAAGAAAGAGAGAGAGAGGGAGAGAGGAGAACGATCTCTGTCTCAACCCTGGCGTAGAATCGTCGTTGCAACCGACGCATGGATAGTAAACCTTCCTTACACGATCCTTCGCCGATCCCTTACGTAAAATCCTCGTCGATTTACGCCGATTTACGCTATCTCCTGGTGAACGCGAATCGCGTTTTTTTTTTGTAATGTAAATGTTTTTGTGCGAAATGAAACAATCAAAGTCACATGAAATATATGTGAATCTTTATCGATTTTTAAACATTTAATAGTGATACTTTTTTTCAACTCAATGAGAATTAAATAAATTAATAAAAATATACTCTGCGATAATACATCTAAAAAATAAATTCTATTAAACATATGGAAACCATCAGTGAGATGATGAAAGAGTAAATTAAATATTTCTTTTCATAAAACACGCGCCGTTCCGAAATATCTAAAGATATACAACTATATTTAGCGCTAAATATGATACAAGAATCAGCGATACGCAAAGATTCCTTCTCTGATGCATCGTAGCGTCCGAAGATATTTACAAATATAAAATTCGTAATTTTATGTTTTATATATAATGCGAAATATGACTGTTCATTTTTCAGTTTACGAAATCATAATATGATGATATAATATCTTCACCTCAAGTAAAACTCGATTTAAAATCACACAAATATGATATTTAAAAAAAGAACAATAAATTCTTGATATTATATTGCTAATGTCATAAATTATAAATCACTAATCAAATCTGTAATAATAATATCCATTTGACAATGAAAAAGCTAAAGAATAATTATTTTTGGGAAGATGCAGAACCACGTTTGTTTGCTAGTCGATATCTTCCAAGTTCACAACGACTTGCAATTCGAAGTTATTCTCGAAAGAAGCAGAGAGAGAGAGAGAGAGAATCGCAAAGAACAAAAGGCAAATAGGTACAATATACAGAAATAACTCTACACTCAATAATCTAAGCTACGAGCGAGGGAAGAAACGTCTATCTCGAGTCTCGCAGCCACGCCGTCTGGGTGACGAGAGAGAGAAGAGATGCGAAGCGAGACAAGAGAAGAAAAGAGGCGCGCGAGGAGACAAAACGGGGAGACGACGAGATCCTCTCTCGTGTGGCGCGCGACTATAAGAAGGAACCTCTTAATCGGAGACCCGGACCTCTGCACAGGGCACCGAGGTCTTACCCTCGTGGCTCACCCAGCGGCCCGCGGTGTATCTCGACGGGGATGACCTCCAACCTCAACTACCCATGGGCCATCATCGTCGATCACTAGCGGAAGAGGAACGGCGCGTCTCCGGCCGCTTCGCGGTTCACTTCCCATCGGCTTTGCCCCGCATTCGTGTAATCAGCCCGACGATGACCCTTTAGCGCCTAGAGCGCTAAATGTACCCAAGGCAAGCTCTTGTGTCTCTGTCTCCCTCGATTGAACGCTAAATGTTACTCGCGTGACTCTCGAGATGCAAGTCGTACTCATTTGAGAGATGTGCTACTAGGATCAGTCTTCATCGCGTTATTTGCAAGTTACATTTTTCGAACTAGCAAAAAGACAGGATATTACATGATATCTCGTAATCTTACATAAAAAGTCTGATTAAAAAAGAATCAAAGCTAAGGGCCTTTCTCATATTTATTGAAGAAAATAATTTAAATAATTTAAAAATATATTTGTTTATATATTATTTTCTGGATATAAAAGCTTAGTGTAAAAATTGTTTAATGGAATTTAATTTTCAAATGTATTATCAAGTATATTATTAATTATTTAATTCTCATAGTTTTTTTATTGCATTACTTGATTTATCATATAAATGTGGAAAAAAAGTATAACTATTAAATATTTAAAAATCGATAAAGATGCACATATATTCCATATGACTTTGATCGTTTCATCTCGCACAAAAATGTACCGACTCGTCCGCAACATCTCGCAGTGACTCGGAGAGGCTTCGTCATATGGAAAAGTTTACATTCCTTTTTTCACAGGAACCGTTACAGACGAGCAACGTCAGTTTCGCAAAATCAAAACCCGCGTCGTTAATTCGGTGGGCTTACTCCTTTTCTCGAATCCCTTCTGCCGTTTTTTTTTTTTTTTAGAGTCGGTTACGAGGATGGAATTCTACCTACTTTTGTCGCAGCTTATCTAGACGAGAGATTCCGTCACTTTTTTAATCCTATACTGACGCATGGTTAACTTTTTTTTTTGTCTAATTCTATACCGAAACCGCTCACCGTCTCATCCCACTTTTAATTCTCTTCTTCCGTTCCGGTCATATAAACATGTCGTGAAGGATGCCCGTCCTGTGCTAATAAAATATTCAGGTCGTGTCATAAATTCCGGTCTAACATAGATATTTGCAAGCCGATGGATTTAAACGGAGCACTATTTCATCGAAACAACGACGTCGCAACGTGATCGATATCGATAAAAGGTCATCAAGGCAATCAACTTGGATTTTCGCTATCGTAATTACATACTACTTACATTCGATGTATAATTATTTCATTCAAAATACAAGTTAAAATTCTTAGTTTTTGCAATATGAAATATATTAATTTCTTTTTTTATTATTATGTACTTCTGTTTACATATTACTAAATTTAAAAAATTTAAATATATAATAAAAAAATTAATGCATGAATTTACTACAAATATTAAAAGTTTTAATAAAGAATAATTGATGAGCTCTTTTTCTTGTAGTTAAAAAGTTGAAGCCATAATTCAATATTAAAGATTGAATAATCAATATCATTTTGCAACAAATGAAAGTAAAAGAAAAAATATTTTTTCTTATTATATTTGCAATTCACACATTATTTTTGTAATTAGATACTCATATAAATCTTGATAACTATATTTTGAACTATGTAATATTGCGTCGAAATTAATAAAAAAGAAAAGAAGACAAGTTGCTAAAAGCAATTTTGTATGGTAACTGATGATGATACTATCCGCTAATTTTCATCATCCCCCAATTCTCTTCTCATTGCTCTACGCTCATCGCTATTTACGCGCGCGTCCGTTTTCCCCCAATAACGGTTCTCTATAACGCGGGAATTATACGAAAGTGCCACACGGAAAGAGAAAGAGAGAGAGAGACAGAGAGACAGAGACAGAAAAGGGGGAGGACGGGAGATGGCGGGAAGTAACCGCACAGTGGCACGGTCCGGTGGATGTACAATGTGCCAGAGAGACCACGAAGACAACAAATCCATCATCTCCGGTGGGAGAGAGGCTGAAAGGGCTCCGCGGCAGCGCACTCTGTGTAATTGTTGCCCCGGCCCTCAGTGGTCCGGTCTCTACCCCCGTACCATCCCCGATGAGCTATCACTATGTCTCTCTCTCTCTCTCTCTTTCTCTTCCTCTCTATTTCTCATCGTCGTCGTTATCGTCCTCATGGCCTCGTTCGTCGTCGCGATGGCGGTCGTGTTTCAACCCACCGCGTTTATTACCAAGTTTTACAAACGTTTAAAATATAACCCGCGAGAGACACGCGGATAGGCTACCAAGAAGGAAACAAGAGGACGAGGCAGAACATTCGGGATGAGACCGAAGGGGGTATCGGAGATATAGTGACGTTGCGGCGTTTCATTGTTCATCCACCGCAACCTCTCTCGAACCTCCCTTCTCCCCCCCTCCCCCTCCCGGTAACCCTTCTCTTTCTCCTCCGCGGCCGCTCTTTCTTTCTCTCTTCGTCGCATTTAAATCGAGCATTACGTACGTGTCTTCGCGCGATGACACGGGCCATTGAATACCCGACTTTCGTCTCCTCTCTCCTCTCCGTTTCAACCTCAGACCGACTCGCCAAACGCCCCTACTCGAACAATCCCTTTCCCCTCTCTCCCACCTTCCGTTCGCGAACAAACGTGGACGCGAAAAAAAGTATCTCTGAATGAGCACTACCTACGGACACTATGGAGTTTCCCTGTTATTAGCATCCACTCTGTCTCTCGGTGCACGGCCACGAAGCGAGCGGTCATTACGAAGATAGAAACACCGTTCGAACGACGTGTTCGTTCGTTCTATCCCTTTTTTCTCCTTTCTTTCGTCTGTCCTGCGTTTCCATCCTCGCTTACTCATTCGAGGTCGCGTAATCATGTGAAAAATCGTATAACGACAAAAGATACTTTTCAGCAGTGACAGTTTTACGCGTAGGTAATCCTTTACAGTTATAACTATCGAAGGGTTTAACATTATTTTATGAGTTTATAATTATCCGTATCCTAAAAGTTTATAATTATTGAGTAAAAATAATTAGTAATAAATTAGTATATAACTAAAGCATTAAATTTTGCATTATAAATGCTACATTAATTAGTAAAAAAATAACTTTGTATTCAAAACTTATTTTCTTTGTTTTTTATATCTTTCTTTGTAAATTAAAAATTTAATATTTCTAAATAAAACACAATTAAAAATTTAATTCGAACTCCTCGCGGTCTATTATAAAAAAAAAAAAAAGTTCAACTTTTCTGTAGTTATTTTGAAACAACAGGCATATCCATGATTAGTTTCTTGACAGCATAAATGTGATGATTTACGCCATGTCCGATGGTTATCCGATAATTCATCCTATGCGAATATGTACGGAACACGTGGGGTCTCGTAATCCGTCAGCGACGGTTGCGGCAATATGACGAGGATCGTCATTAGTCAAGAATGCGTTGACTGCAGTGCTTATTCGAGTATTGCGTATCATAATAGCTATGCATTATTAGCATGCATATTTTCATCATTTGCGTGAAAATAAAATGACTCTATTAATAAAATTAAAGTCATTTTAATATTTCAATTATATAATAAAATTATATATGATATAATAATTTGATACTTGAATAATAAAATAAGAAAGAATTCCATTTCATTTAATTTCAAGATTCGCAGTTTCAGGAATAATATTCTTAGAAATCAAGGTCCCAAAAGATATAATATCTTGTAACAGTCGCTATTTTAATAGTTATCGGTCCCCATATCGTACTTTTAGAAATCTTAATCGACCAGAATCTCGAAAATTTCTCAAAGGGAGGAATCGCGAATTTCAAGACTCTCCGACGTGACGCGTGTAAGCACGTGCGAGTCGCACTTTTCGAATTCTTAATCTGAATAATTTCGCCATCATCACGAGACTCGCGATTTTCAGAAATCCACGATTTCACGAACGGACACACGTCCCGTATTTGGGCCTTGCGAGAGCGAGAAGCGGACCCGTCGAGAGCCCGCGACAGCCTAAGGATCCTTCCCCGAGCTTGGACACGCAATTAACCGCCGGCTACACTTCTCCGGCGGGAACGGGGCGAGGGAAACAGCGATTCTCAACCGACTAATCCGCGGCGCAATATTGGATATCCGGGTAGCCCCGAGTATCCTCGGGTTCTTTTCGCCGTTCGAGAGAGAGAGAGACACGGCCGGTGCTCCGAGCCGCGCGCCGAGATACGCATCCCCATAAAAGCTTCCATGCATGTCAAGCATTATACGACCACGTTACTATTAAATACGTCAAAGCCCCGTATGTTTATTGCATATTGGATGCCGTGCACTTCGGCTCGCCCTGCCGGTCCCCGTAACCCGAACCGATCGCCATTGTCGGTAAGGGACTCGGTCTCTCTTTCTCCCTCTCTCTCTCTCTGCCATCGTCCTTTGCCTTAAACCATCGACCCTTCGTTCGCCGCCTCGACGGAAATGACCTCGGTGCTGTCTCTGCGCGTCCAGCCGTCCACGATCTCGCACGTCGATGCCATCGATAGGAGCCGCAGGACGCGTTGTAAATTATTTCGCAGTGCCCGGCCGGCATCGATCGCGCGCCAAAACATTTATGCGCTCTGGACTCTCGGTCACTTCGCGATCTAGAACGAGATACTTTTCTCTCTTCGAAAAAACAGAAAGTATATAATTATAATAATTTTTACATACTTTTATATTTTTTTTTTCGAGCGCGATTTTAGCGGAATATTTTTCAAATTAATATAAAAAAAATGTCTAGGATAATTATATTTTAAGGAAATAATTATATTTTTCTTTGAGGAAAGTTCTATAAAGATATCTTTCAATTTCATATGTTAAGAATTGATAATACGAGTTCTGCGCAGAAAAAAGAAATTATAATTTTCAGAAACTGTTTCAGAAAGTAAGACCAAAAATATCTCTGTAAAAAGTATTCTCGTTTTGCCCGAACACCTCACGAATACATAGCGATATCAGCGGACGACATTCTCACTCTCTTTCTTTCTCTCCGTCAGTTGGAGATATCTCGATGAAATGCAGGATGCGCGGACACCCCACCGTGGATGATGCCGCGGGGTTTGACCGAAAAAATGCTCCGAGCCCACTCTTATTATTCAGGATTTCGAACCGTTCGACGGAGATACGGTGAATTATGCATGGTCAGTCCCGCGACGTCGCGCCACGCCGGCTCTTTCCCATGCATGCCATGCATATGCCGGGTGATAGATGGATGTGTCAATTTCATCGGGGCTCGGTATCGATGCGAACCAGGGTTATCTTCATCGACTCGAAGATTACGATACGCTCGCTCGCGTCTAGATGCGAGAGAGTGAGCGAGTCATTTTCCTCGAGGCGATAAATCTGCCGCCAATACTGATACAGGACTCTGAATCCGCAACCGTGAACGGACGAACCATTGAACGTCGTTATCCTACTCGGACATTTTTTTGTCGATCGCGTAACGCATCGTCGAACCCGCGAGCGAGTGTTACCATCATCCGTTACGAGACCCGTGTCATAAAAGGAGAGAACTCAGCATGGTTGCATTTTATTAATCTGTTCAATATCATGAGACTAGATTTCTCTGAACTTCTTTTTGCTATGTATATATTTTATATCTCAATAAATATAATAAATTTAACAAAAACAACTAGATATTATAAATTATTATTATAAATTAAAATAGAGAAATAAATCACAAGATTCAAGTACTTTTAATACAATTATCTACATCTCATCACGTCTTAATTATTATTACAAGATTATCATTATTCAAAATTCGGAATAGATATAATTTTTTCATATAAATCTTTTCATATAAATTTTTGGCACACGGACATGTGCAACTTTAGTCTCCCGACGCGTTTGACTTTTAAGACATAAATCGCGCGCGCGCGCGATACTCGAGACGAGTAGAACGATCTGTATAGAACGCGAGCGAGGGGGCCGTACCCTCCCTCCTTTCCTTCTCGTCTTCGAGACCACTATCGTAAAGTCGAAGCTTTATCACCTGCCGTCATCCGCCCGCGACGTAGATGAAAATCTCCCCTACCTCGGCAGGTTTTTTTTTCAAAGGTCGTGACTACTTGTTAAACGTCGTCAGCCGGCTCATCCACTTACGCGCCGGCATTTACGATAGCATCAACGCCGCCGATCCCGGTTTTGTTTAATTTTTCTATTAGAATACGTTTACATTAATACTACCGGTTTTCGGTGAGTTTTCAATCGATCGCTACTGTAGATTTAATCGAATTGAAATTATTGAACTACCTATTGTTTTCATATATGCGCAAAATTAGAATATTTCAAACATTTCTCAAATAAAAAAATAAGAATGCAAATTTCTCAGCATAATTCAAAACAAGACCTACTGATTTAATCTTATCGATATATATCTCGAAACGCGCATAATATATTTTTTATAATTATATTCCCCCCTTAATTTTATTTAAAAAATTTTATATTACTTAGAACGTTTTTAATTTTATTTAAAATTAAAAACGTTCTAAGTAAATGACAAGATTTATTTATAAGCACGTTAGTTTGCCCTAATGGATAACAATATAGACAATAATCTGACACATGGAAATTTCATTTATTTTGACAAACTATTCTCTAACTTAGCATATTTCGTTATGTAAGCGTTTCCAACTTATGAATACTTGCAACGGCCGTGCGAAACTTGCCGATTCTCTCTCTTTTGTTCTCTTTCTCTCTCCTTTCTTTCGCGGTTCGATAAACGCTCGGTTGAACGCGTCAACGCGGATTACAGCACGCCCAAAACACAATGACAAGCTCCTCGGGACCCTGCGACAAGGTCAGGTCACTCGTCGGATGGGCCCTACGAAGGGCGCGCGGTATCCTCGGTACAAAGTGCTCCTCGTGTAGAATATTCAATGGAGCAAAAGAAATTAGAGCAGAGCGAAACCGACCGTGGCCATTAATCGATCGCCTTTTTGTAACGCTCCAAGTCATATCAACTTTCGCAATTAATTAAATAAATTTATCGTTCAATTTTTGCTAATTGTAATGCAAAAAGATCTAGTAATTTTATTTCTGGAAAATTTGTTATATTTAAAATGCAAAGTTAAATACGGAAAATCCTTGTAATTCCATCTGTATATAATTCCAAAGAAAATAAAAAAATTGTTTTAAGAAATTCCAACACATAGCTGCTTTTTGATATGCAATTGTAATTATAATGCAGTTGCATTTGTAATTAATATGTTTATCTATATTATAAAATTACACAAATATATAGAGTAAAAATAAATTTATCCACGGGATCAAAGAATGCTGAAAATTTCCGGTGGAAATTGAAGCATCATTAAAAATGCAGTTACAAGAAAATCTCATTAAAATAATATTTTATATTCCATATTAACATTCTTTTCATAAAATTTACTTCATATATTTCGTCATCGATATATCACATTCGCGTATTATTAGATAAAAAAAAAAAAAAAGATTCTTTCATATAATTTCAAATTTTTGATTTGCGTCATGCTTTGTCACGCGACTGTGCATCAGGTGAAATATACCTGACGCACATAGGAAGCAAGTTCCTTTTTCGCATTACTTATAAAAAAATACTAATCCTGTATATACCTAATAATGTTTATCGACCACCGGTTTGTCTCCGCACAGCGGTCAACTATGACCCGGAAAATATTCGGCACAACGGAACACACCGTACCGTTTCATTCTCTATTGGGGTAGAACTCTCCAGTCACACTTGCATACGTAATAATGGCATAAAGCCGAGGGGTGCCACGCCGCCTTTATGCGGGGAAATTTACTATAAAGCTGGCAAAATCACCGACGACGAGTCGCCCCTCAGCCCGGCCGGCATACGAAATCCAAATGGTCATCGTAAATAGAAAATCCGTTTTTTTTCCTCCCTTCCCGGACCGCGCGTATGCGAAAAGTGCCGGAGTTTATTCATATTATGTCGCTGCCTCGTCGTAGCAACAACGTGTCAGCCGAGCTTTTCGTTAAAGGGACTGCTATATTCCCCCCCGGTCGTTCGCTCGTATTTTTCACCCGCGTAAAGCATCTACCACCGCGCGAAATCATTATCGTTTATATACCGCGAGGAAAGTTTATCCTCGGCTACACATCCCATTTTAGCATCAGAGTTTGGTATTATTTAGTATCACCATTTGGTTGAATAATTATACGGACAACTATTTTTTACTTTAAAAATTTCTTCGAATATTTATCCATTAAACATAATAAATTATTTGAAAATATTACATGGATAAATTAATTTCAATGTTCATCCGAATAATTATCGTTCAGTTGTATTTGATCAATTTTCTTGTATGTATCATATTTTGTGACGATATTCTTCGAAGTTAAAAAAAAGAATTTTTCTATATATCCATATACATTTAAAACGATAATCGTGTTTTTACTTTATTCCAAAACTGCTTTCCATCCTATTCATCCGTCGTTATTGTATATGTAAACATGTACAGACTCTTTAATTTCCGCGATTTCCCATCTCCCTATTAATCTGACAGCTGTCACATAAATTTCTATTTCACAGGTAGCTACTGGACATTCAATTTTATTTTGATTTTTGGGTCATGGACTTGAAATAAAAATTTATTTTTTAGAATGTTACAATTCTTACTTTTAGAAATATGTTTTTGAAAGCATCGAAATATTTTTATAAAATATAATGATTTATAATAAGAACTATTAAAGTAATAAAATAAAGACTAAAGATATTTCCAAATAAAATAAAAACAATATTTTTAATTAAAAATAAAATACATTTCTTTTTATTTATGTATCCATAAAGTTTCATCAAAAATCACGCGATATAAGAATGTTTCTTATGAATGGCCGATCTGTTTACATCGTTCTTGAAATGATCATGAACGATACAGCGAGTGTGGCACGTATCACGCGATGAGGGCGGCGCAACAAGGGACGAAAAGAGAACGATAGAGAAACGGAGAATAAGCAGCGTGTATAAACGTGGAATTAATTTCCATAGGCGGAATCCCAATGAATAACAATAAAGCGCGAGGGCAATACGACGTCACACGGCGTACCCACAATCCGGGACAGATCGTTACGCGGGACATTAACTTTCGGCTTTAGCCTCATTTATGCTAATCCCGCCCAGGGCATCTGTTTTCGCCTGCAGTCCGCGAAACGCGGCCCGGAATGCGTTTTCAGTTCCCGTAACCCGCTCCGCCACGCTTCTCGATGTGGCTCCGTTCGTTTTATTGTGATTCTCCTTTTTTTATTCGGCCAAGAGACCGTTCGCGTTCAGTGCGACCACCGGTCAGTCCTGACGTCATCGTCCCTCTTACCCTCGCGGACCCCTCCCGTCCCGCGCGAGGGCCCCGCCGCGTGCGCAGGGGCCCCGTGCATTCTCCGTACGTCGGCCGTCGTCGTCCGTCGTCCTGGGTTCACGGGTTCAGACAGATGCGAGCTGAGCGCTAACGAGAACAATTAGAAGTTCCACTTTGCGCTCTCTAAGGCTCTCCCGGTTCCCTCTAAAAATAAACACGGCCACTTAATGGCTCGCTCCGTCATAACTCGCGCAGATGCGAGCCCGTCTTATATTATTCCCACGAATGGCCCCGCGTTTCTCCGAATACACCACCAAAGTGCCACCAAACTATCTCTTTTTTTTCTCTTTCCTTCTCTCTTACTCTCTCGTCGGCGACGGCTTCCACGCGCGACGTCTTTATCGGGGATCGTGAAATCGCCACGAGCAGGCTAAAAATATTTTATGGACAAAAATTGGTAAGTCCGCACGCGCGAAACACACGCAAAAAAAAAAAAACACGTTATTAAGAATACGATCTGTCAACTCAAAGCTCTCGTGACCATCCTTCTTTAAATGCTCATTAACGAATACTAAAATAACAATTAATTTTTAGAGATTCGTAGAAAGTAAGAATGATGTAACATTAAAAAAACGCAGGCCTAGAAAATACTATATTTTAAAAATGTACTTTATCTTAAAAAGAATAAATATGTAGTCTTCCAAAATAGCGTTTAGAATTCCAATATGTTTTAATTATTAATTAGTTTTCTCTTAATTCAAAATATGTCAATTTTTTTGAAGATTTTTCAATCTTCGATCAATCTTCGAAACTGCTCGACTCGCCCGAAGAATGAGAATCGCGTTATTCGAAAGACGATAAGTAATAATAACGGTTATCAGGCCATTCTCGGCTCGATGGTGCGTTTAGCGGCTCAGTTTCCTTCCCCGTTGCAAGCCTTATCCGACCACTGATATACTTATCTACAGTAATAATTCACCAGGACAGCGAGCTTTCGGGCCTCGGAGGAATCGTACGGTAGACTTAACGATCTTTCTATGAATCGATTTTCGTGATTGCTGCAGCTCTTTTTAAGTCGGGGGATTTAATTCTTTTTCATTAAAGTAAATAAAATAATAAATAAAAACATATTTAAAAAAATATATATTCTTAAAAAAAAAAAATATGTATACTAATATATTCAGTTTTGCAAACATCGAGAAATCTAGCCTGCTAATTAATTTTAAATAATTTCCTGTGTATCAGAACATAGATATTTATTATTAATTAATGATTTAATATACAATAGAATGCAGAAAAATTGCGTGGAAAATATCTAAGAATGTTATGCGATGAGTTGGCTTTAATATGTTTAGATTACCAATATCTTGTGGTAACTGTATCCAAATGGCAGCAGCTCGTATCACCGAGCATAAGCGCGTGCTACTATGCTCGGAATGTGTATTTAACTGTCTGTTTAATTGGGCCTAATGGAGCGATATTAGCTATCCGTGTATTACGCGTTAAGCGTCAACTATCGCGGTGCATCTTGCGTATCAGAAGTTCCACTTTAGCTTCTCTCTCTCTTATAATCTCTTTTAGTCATTCTAAAAATATAAGTTCTGTAAGATCTTGATTTTTAAGATCATATCGCAAAAATGTTTCACCTTGGAATATTAATAGTTAATGAAATCATTTGATTTAAATAAATATATATCTAAAAAAAAAAGACCAAAATGTTTAAAATTGACAAAAAAATAAATCAAAGGAAATAATTAAAAAGTAAACTGCTTAATAAAAAAAATAAGTATATTATTTTCAGGAACTTGCTTTTTAAAATACCTCCTTTTAAATTATCATTAGATAATCCCAACACATTGAAAACGATATATATCTAACTTATACGTAAAAGGAAAATTTAATTAATAAATCTTATCGAATCGATAGTTTGAAAAGTCTCGATAAAATGTTCTCAGTCGTGCGTCATTGCAGTCGCAAAACGCAAAGTGTGACAAATGACAAGCATTAAAGGCGATTATCTCGACGGGGAGCCGCGGCCATCGTCCGCATATCGTATCGCCTTCGGTGCGCGGAATAAAGCAGCCGGAGAAAAGGGGCCCATCATATAAAATATTATAAAAAGAACGGTACTTACAGTCATCGTTATATACGATGGCCAAAATATTTGAGAAGCAATGTAAAAACAAAAAAAAATCGTAAAAAAATATGTTACAGAGAAATAGAACGAAGGATTGCGACGAAAAGGAATCGACAAACAAGTCGGATCGGTAAGAAATGAAAAAAGAAGCAATATATATAAACGGTTTGGCAAGTAGTCGCTAGTTGTTGCGGCTCATTGTTTCAACGTCGTAATCATCAATTTTGTTTCATAAATTTCGACATCCATTCCTCTCTCAAGAATAAAAGAAAGTGCAAAGAAAGCGAAAGGAGAGAAAGTTCGGGAAAGAAAATGCGACGAACCGAGAAATAGATGCCGACCGAAGTGCCGGACAACAAGGTGAAAGGGATGAAGAACGAAAAAAAGAAAGAGAGGGAAGAAGAGGAGAAATCCCGGTAAAGTACGCGGTAACGGAAGGCACGCGAAATTCTCCGCTGCAACTGCAACAAGAGCAAGAAAGATCGAAAACAATTGCGGAATAGCCCGTGGCCGATGCGACAGAACAATCGAAGGACGAAAAGGAAAAGAGACGGCAAAAAAGCAAAGAGAAAAGACGGAGAAAGTGAGATAGAGAATACGGCGAATCTGTACGAGGACGAGAAGAGCGAAACAGGAGGAACAACGCAAAGAGAGTAGGGAATAAGGGGGGGAGAGAGAGAGAGAGAGAGAGAGAGAGAGAGAAAGGGGGGGAAGGAGGGACACGATGGCGCGGGTGTATAGTGAGTTATGGTTATCGCCAGCGAGTATACCACGATTCCTCCGAAGAAGCCCCCACGTGTCCGCAGAAGAGAGGAAGCTCCCGCGGCGCGAAAGGGGTGCGCGGGAAGGGGTTCGATAGAAAAGACGGGATGGGTGAGAGGAAGTGGCGGAACCGCAAAGGAGAGAGAGAGGACAGGAACTTACTTGGAAGCGAATGTAACTTTATTGTGAACTTATCGCTGTCAGAAGGCAAACAATGGCCCGATCTTCGCACCATTCGTCCGAGATCTGCCCCTGCCGTCTTCACCACCAACCTCACGTAGTTCTTTGCTCTCCCCCTCCGACCTCTCCCCTCATCGTATTCTACTCTCGCCCCCGCCACCGAGGAACTTAGGAGGGAATACCCCGGGCTCCGGCGCCGCGGTATCGTCGCATCGCATCTATCGCTTCACGGATCCGAAAGCCCGCAGAGCTTACCAATATGTAAACGAGTCGCCGACGGGCACCACCGTCGCTCCGCTAGTTCTCCCCCTCCCCTCCCACCCCTCCCCTCTTTCCTCTACCCGTCCCTCGGTATATATCGACATTATATCAGGGGAGATGCACACAAATATCTCGCATGCCGACCACATTTTTTTCGGTCCCTTACTTTGCTCGAGGATTCCCCCAGTTCGATGTCTCTCCGGTTGCAACCCCCTTCCTCCGGGTGAACCACGCGCTCCCTCGCGACATTCCAATTACGAATTCGACACTGACGCCGCTCTCCGCCGTGTCTCCCGGTTTCGGGAACGCACGTATTATCCCCCTCGTGAATGTATCTGTTGACTGATGTCATTCCACTATGTGATTCTACTTGCAAAGATCGGCTCGAATTTTAAGACAATAAATATGTTTGATTGTATTATACATTATCTGTCTTGTTTTTGGATTTATTACATAAATCTAAATAGTATTTGATTTTAAATTTTCAGAATTCTTTTCTTCTATTACTGTAATTTTTGCGAACCTTATTAGACCATGCATTCCAGAATTAATATATTCTTTTTAATGAGAAAAAAATCATGATCATCTAGAACCGTAAGAAAACACATAGAAGTTTAAAACATTTCCTGTATAACTTTGTAATTTTAAAAAAATATTTAAAAACTTAGAAAAAAATATATATATATATTTTTATAATTGATTTTCTAATACGTAAAATTGTGTGAACAAATACACTTTTTTGAAAAAGGTTTGATTTCTAGACTTGAATATTAATGTGACAAAAAAAAAGTGCATCAATATTCTTTCTATTTCTTTTAAAAACCTATCAAGTCTCAATAGAAATTGCACGATCGGAGCATTTCTCGTTAGTAAACGGACAGGCGATCGTTCACACGCTAATCAGTCTCAGGGGCCCGATTTCTCCGACACAATCTTTCGTTTCACGGAAGCCCAAGACGTGACGAATCGCGAGGACGTGTCCCAAGCACCTGTTTACGAGCTCAACACGCCGAGGATTCATCGAACCACGTTTTCTCACGAGTGGACTTTCCCGGTTCCCCAGAGACACGATATCCTCTTGTTTACCAGATGATTTTTCAGGAATTGACATCGCGTTGCAATCGCGAGAGCAGGTGGTCTTCACGCGATATTCAGTTTCTTTGTTTACAATTCTCGCGCAAGTTGCACTGTATTACATCCGATGAAATAAAAAATGACTACCGATATTTCGATATTAAATAATGGTAATATAAAAATATCCTTTTCTCGAAAATCAATTTGCAAGTTCGAAGATAGATTTTTTTCTTACATAACGATTACATATGTAACGCATATGAATCATTTCATCTATTTTTATTTTTAATCTTCAAAATATATATATAAATATTTATTGAGAAATGCAAAAATTTGACTTTCATAAAAAACAGAAAAGAAAAATTAGCGAAATAAATTATTACGTGTATAAAATTACGTCAAATATGTTATATTAAGTAACGGTTTAATAAAAAATTGATTAGAAAAATCTGTATTATAAAATGCAAATTAATTCGATTAAAAGTAAACGGCTGTTCTATGATACTCGTGGATTAACGGCATATCGCAATCAACCATGGAACTGATTTTGCATGCTCGTAAACGCGCGCCGCACGAGATATCAAGATCCCAAGAATGTTTTATTGAATGCCGGCGATTTCGAACGAAAGCTCGCTAAGACTAAAACACCTGTTGACCGGTATCATCGTCGGCTTTAAACGTCGCGGATTCTTAATTGGCCTGCCTACCAGGCATTCGACAAGAACTTGAACGTCAAACGTCATCGATTTACCAAGACGGCTCGTAAATGATATAGTTTACGTTTTAACGCTTGCAGCCGTAAAACGAAAAATGATCGTTTCCGAGCTGCGTGCCGCGTGTCTCGAAGTCGTACTTATATTTCACGGCTTTTTAACTCACGCTAAGCTACCTCTGATGATAACAAGATGCTTGTCCGTTTAATATATAGCTCCGATAAATATCAAATTTATAAATATTCACTATGTATTATAAATCATTTTAGTCATACATAAGAAAATACTGTATCTTATAAATATCTTTATAATTTTATAATTTAATTTACTTTATAATTTTATATTTTAAGTACTTATATGTTGATATAATAACTGCAATAATTATTGAAATAATTATTGAAACTGCATTATCTAAACTGCAATAATTATTGAAACTTCAAGATAGAGATTGGAAAGAAAAAAAATGCATTAATAATGTAAAAATAAATTATGTAAAAGGAAAAATAAAATAATTATTGCATATAATAAGTAATATAATAATTACAATGATATAAAAAAAAAAATAAAAGTCTAAAAAACAATAATATAGTTATTAACATAAAGTAATATTAAATTAAGATACGGACTAAGGTCAAAATTTTTGAACGTATAAATTTTCTAATCTTGATTAGATTATTCTCTTTCCCATTCTAAGTGCTTTTGAGCGGTTCTGCTGATTTTTCCAAGAGATCGCGGTCATTCGAAATAATGAAGTTACACGGACGAATTAGAGCCGATTCCAGCACCGAGACGCGTATCGTCGTTTCATCGTCTAATTAAGGCCCGGCTTGCGGGCCTTATGTACGCGCGTTCCGCTCGCTCACAGTCGCGTTGTCGCGCGTATGATTTACACAGGACAGTTTCGAGAGCGGAGAAGGAGACACGTGCGATGAAGTAACCGAGATACGTGATGTTGTTTAATGTATAATGCTCCTAGCGAGCAGCCGCGGGATCGTGAGAGAATTCGTGTAAAAAAAGGAGCAGACTGTGTTATTTATCGGCCGCATCCGCAGCCACGGATAAGAGGAGGATAACAACGGGTCGCTGCTCGCGTCGAGAGCGTTATAGTTAAGATATTTGTCATAAGATTAAAGCATAATGAGATGTAAGAATAAAAAGAGAAAAAATGAAAGGATAACATTTAATGCTACATAGATAAGATAAAAAGTGCGAGAAGAGCCATCAATCTGAAAAAACAGACATGAATAATCGATATATAATAACAATGTGTGTGTATAATCATTCTTATGGTTTTAAAAAGATTTTTAGCAATTTAATTAATTCGTGCTCTTGTATTCAAATGTTGTATTGTTTGATAATAAATAATGAGACTGAATATTTCTTAATAATAATTTTTTTTTTTTTTTTTTTTTGGTCCCATACTGAAACGTTTTAATTAATTCATATCTTATTGTGCAGAATTTCTCGCGTAGATAAGCTGGCAATTTTCGACGACGTTATCAGGCAGAAATTGTCAAGCACATTCGAATTAACGATATTTAATAAATAATATGTATAGAAAAATGGTTAATTGCACTGCGGTAAAAAGTGACCACTTACAAAGGCGACGACAGTTTAATTGGCAGGAAAGAATGAGAGCGCGCGGAATTATCGCGTGCAGAATTTCGATCGACGACGACGACGGCACAAAGAAGAGCTCACCAATTCGCGCGTTTCGGATGACGGCACGATCGTACGAATTAATTTAATTCGATCCAACAATTCGCGCACGCGGCGACGTCGTAACTTCGGCCGTTAAACGCGCACTTAAAACGCGAGTTTATCGCACGGGAATCGCGACTACGTCTCTCCGCCGATACGCGGAAACAATTCCGTATTAATTCCCGCATTACACGCGTTAAAATTTATTACCTACCGCGCCGACGTTTCCGTGGAATCGACGAGCCGTTAAACATCATTGTCTTCGACGGGATGATCGATAATATACACGCCGTCCTCACACATTTAACCGAAGATATTAGCGCGGAAAAATACGCTCTTTCAAATGCAAGCGTTGCTTTTCGCGCGAGTATCTTATCATACGTATTGCGAGAATGGAACGTAAATGGACTATCGAAACACTATCTTGCACGATTTCTCAATTGACGACGAGTTAAATTATTTGACAATTAATCATATGTTTCCGATTTCGAAACCCCGACTTTTCAATTGAATACCATTTTTCTCGATAAATAACGGCAATTTATCATCGCTGATTTTAAGTATCTCCATGATAGATCTATGATGTAGTCAGGGAATCGCTGTTGCGCCAATGTCATGAGTTATGTTCTTCAATTCTTTATATCGCTATGCTCGCTTATCCTCATATTTATCGCGAATATCCAATATTAAACATCATTCATATCTCTCCCCCCCCCCTTCCTAAAAATACAGAATATATATTTCATCGTTACATTATAAGGTGAAAAAGAAACACCGTCTACCTTCTTGTACGTATATTATTGAAGATATATACAAAAATTCTAATTTCCAAAATAAAAGATGTGTGAATATAAGTTAGATACGCTTTCTCTTAAAGATTAATTAATTTACATTTAAAAACTTAAGGAGAGAACTTAAGAAATATGTTACAGTGCTCGTTTATCGGATCGACGAGAAAGAACGAAGATTAGATGAATTTCGAGAGAAAACGCAGGTAAAATTACACATATACGGGATTGTTGGAAGACGACGATGCGGCGACCTCGGCGTTTAGGGTTCGCGACTATCGATGAAACGGCAATCTTGGAGTATTAGGCGCGATTCTTTCGCGAGCTATCGACGTTGCAATATCGCGGCGGCGGTCAGCCTCACCATACACACCACTATTAATATCTCGCCATTACCTTGTTCCATTCTCGGCTGCTACGAGCGAGCCCCGACGAAGCAAAACGGGCACGGCGCCCTCCCTTCGTCTCGTCGACGTATAGCGCAACGTGCCCATTACGATCATTAGCGGCGCCGGCCGGGTCTTCGTATACGCGTCGCAGACGATCGTAGTCTAAGATCGCGCGATCTACAAGGGACCGCACGCTGCGCGGCAAAATGAGAAATAATCACTGCACGGCACGTCGCGATACCGTTCGTCTCCCACCTCTTTGTCATGTCACCGGTGACATACAGTCGTCACCAGGTACATGATCCCCCTCGGAGAACGCGACCACGTCAAACTCATTCTGGTTCACCGACCGTGCGAGCAATTTAACGTCGCGTCCAGGACCGTTTCCATCCAACCTTTAACCCTTCAAGACTGGATATATAATGTATTGTATTCTCTCGAAAATCTCCTTGAAATTTCGTCGTCAGACTAGTCTTCTAATTCTGTGCAGCATCTTATTTTAATAAAATGTGAAAATTCTTTCTTTATTTAAAAGATTTTTAATTTTTAAATATACTTTAATTTGTTTATATTAATTTCTGATTTTCATAATGTATGGAACATTATTAATGCATATCCAATTAACTCAGGTTAGTGCATTCGAATTCAAGAGAGAGTTAGAAGGAGCCTAACCAGATAAGATAATTTTAGATAAATGTATATATTACGACAAGTTTTACTATATAATGTATCGAAATTATTATATAACTAGCTAGAATCAGGGATCGCGCAAGTCCATCGATATTTCCGTTAAACTACAAGGTATAAACGAGTTTACATCGGTCACGCCGTCGACGAATTAATAGCGTACGGAAAACATAGGCAACGGGATACGATCCTAAACGTGAAAAAGAAGCGGCCGCGGATTCTGCTGCCCGAAGGTCATCGATTCCCTTCGCCTCCATGACGGCTCGTGGCCAATCGATTATCGCTACGGCTGCGTAAGAATGCGCCAAGAAACCGCGAGCGAGCCAGGAATCCCTTTCTAATCACGCACGCGGACAAGGGCCCTACCTATCTCCGGGCTGCTTCGTTTTTGCTAGCCTTTCGGCCAGCTATCGAGGATTATCCCGTAACGCACCTTAGTTTCGACGTTACTCACGCTATTATACGCTCCAAACTATCTCAGGCTCTATATATGTGCGCAGGATCAGGTTGCACGATATTTCGACCACATGGGATTTAGTTTCCAGATCGCATTAAAGCGCCGAAACCTTAATGAATTTAATATTCATAAATGCACTTATTTTAAAACAATTTTTACTCACCGATACGATGCGCAAGTGCGGAGTTGTGGTACACAGCACATTGATCTGAAAATACAGAATATCCAAATTATGTATATATATTATACGTATATATAGGGAAATGCCTATGATAAATATTTCAAATAATTATTATATGCAATTAAATTTTTTCTTCGCCTTCTTTTTAAAGAGATATTTAATAACAAGAATTATATATTTCCGAAAGTCCTAAAAAAGCTTTAATTGAATAAACATAAACTTTTATAAATAACTTAAATATTATTTAATTATTATCGTGACATAAAAATCCGATATTAGAGTTATATTCCATAAAGCGTCGGAAACAAAATAAAAATTTTGTCTATAAACTTCAATATTTGATAAAAAAAGATATTTTTTGTATCCTAAAGATGCAATAATTAAAAATTTAAAATATGACACTTTAAATTAATTATAAAAGTAAAAAAATGCTTTAAATTTTATTTATGTAATTAATTGAGTTAAAAATTTTAAGAATATAATTCAATTATTAGTTAAATTAATACTTATATACTTTAATATATTTTAAGCTTAAATACAATTTTCAAAAATAAAATTATCAATGACAGATACGTTAATATATGAGAAGATTATCAAACATTTATAACTACATATTATAATACATCACAGGTCACAAATGGACCACCGATCCTCACATCTAGCCAGCTATAACATTATGGCCAAGATCAATCAGAGAATCAACTGTTTCATACATGAAGGAAGCACCGACCATAACAAATTAATCTTCACACCCCTGTAAACTACAGACCGGCGCGTCATTAATTAGCCGTTCCACGAACAGCTCGTAAGATCGAAGCGGGAAGAAGGAACATGATGATCCACCTCGAAGATTCCACTTCTCCACACGTTTCGTCAATCTCGCCATAATCCTCACCCTCTCGTCAGCCCTCGAAACTTCTCTACTTCCGTTCCCTACATCCTTTGTTTCTCCCTTCTATTCGCGCGAGAACATCCGTATGCCAGCGTTATCGTATTTTAAGGAGGACACGAAGTCGTCGAGCGGAATGTGTGCGCTCTCGCATGATTATTACATATGCGCATTACGTACAATCATTTTGAAAAAGAAACGCGTGATACCGTTTTTCGGTGACTGCGTTCTCTTCCCCGTTTGCAAATGTGATATCGAATAAATCAACACGTGTTTATTTTATAAAAGAACAGATACACTCGTATGTTATAAAAGTTTCCAAAAATTAATAATTTTCTAATGTATTTTCAAATGAAAACTTTCTCAATAAACTGATTTCTCATAAAAAAAATTATTTTTTCATAGTTTTTGATTAATTAATTTTATTTTTGATTAGAAGTTTTTAAAAATTTCTTTTATCTAAACTATAAATTTCTCTGATGCTCTATTTTTGGACAAAGTCGACTGATAGAAGCATACTCTTTGACGTAAATAAAAATAGAAACTCGATACTTTGGAAGGTCCCTACTGGTGATAGGATACACCGCAAACATCGGTCGCACTCTACGTTCTTCGTGCGGTCGTTTACGCACCGCGAGAATGAAGTCAGCTGTAATCGCGTAACCGCAAAGCAGCCAGTGCTCTACCGCGCGGTAGCCCTCTTAAATCGCCACCGACGGCGGAAACCGCGAACGAAACACACCGCGAGAATCGTGATCGCACGGAAGCGTGGCACGCGCGTAGCTATCATAAAAGTCTTGTAAAACGAACAGCTGAGACGGTTGGTTATGAGTGACCTATCCGTTTGTTCTCGACATTCAAAGAAATATGTTACATATAATTATATGTATATGAATATAATTATAATATTATAAGACTTTTTATTAAGCAAGCTTCTTTAAAAGGAAGAGAAAAGTAACATAATAGAAAGTATACAATCCACCGAATAATCCAATGATCCACAAACTTTACAAGGATTTTTATTAAGCAATTAATTTACTTTTTTTAAAGGAATATAATTATAATATTATAAGACTTTTTATTAAGCAAGCTTCTTTAAAAGGAAGAGAAAAGTAAAATTTACTATAATTTGATATAATTTTTCTAAATCTATAAATAATTACCTATATAAAATTTTCTATATATAAAAAATATCAATTATTATAAATATTTTATTATAAAAATATTTTAAGAGAGAATTTTAAAATAAAGTTTCTAAAATATTTTATATGCATGATAGAAAGTATACAATCCACCGAATAATCCACTGATCCACAAACTTTACAAGGATTTTTATATTTTAAAAGAAAATTTTAAAATAAAGTTTCTAAAATATTTTATACACATAATAGAGTATGCTATAATGTTAAATAAATTCCGCGGAGGTAAGCGAGTAATTTTACAAGTAAGAAATAAATTAAATAAATTATATAAATTGTATTTACATACCCCATGGTTGCTCCGCTGTCGCCCGATGCCTCCCCGGGCCTGCTCCTCCTCTCATGCTCGTCTATCACTGCTCCTTCATAGCACTACCGATATTCGTGGAAACACGATTAAAGACGATCGCGCGATACTTTACACGGCACTCCCGACGCGTATTTTATGTATATCGCACAACGAGAAAACGACGCGAAAACTGTAATCGTCATAGCAGCTCGTCAGCAATGCTACCTGATAACAGATAATATACATACATATTTTAGAACAAGCTTGTTATCTCGCATTATAACGTAATAAATGATATAAATATACAAATTAAAACTAGAGATGGATATCCACGAATTGCAATATTCGAAAATCGACGAGGTTAAAGTAGCTTACGTTGTACTACTCGTACAGATTTTGACCGAATAAGTCTCGTGAAATATGCGCTCTAAGGCCTGTTCTACAATAAGTCGTATGTCATTAGTCGTAAGAAAAGTGACCAATTACAGTCGAATATTCTCGGAAATCTTCGTTGGTCAATTTGCTAACGACTAACGACATACGACTTATTGTAGAACGGGCCTAACCAATGATATGATATATGATTGATAAATATTACAATACAAATTATATTATATTATTATTATTATATATTATTATGCATGCAGCTAATCGAAATTTACTATTCTCTACAAACGCGATACAGATATATACATAATAATAACCTCGCAAAATCAATGTATTATTTCTACTTTAGATGAGTATAAATCGCGCAAAATACCTGCTTCGGATAACGTCTGTTCAAAGCGACCATTGGTTTCGATACGAGTCGTTAATTACTAGTTATAGTAATCGTAGAGATGGTAGTAATCGCGTTTAGCATAGTTCGATATATAATTGTCACGATCGCGTTCAGAGGAGAAGAGCTACGACGCTGCTTACGACCTATACAACGTTCGCCGTGCGAATGATAACAAGGTTAGGTTACCTCAAGTACACAGCCGAACGTCGAGCGCCGAGCGCCGACCGCTGTGTTGACACATTCCACATTCGCTATCATAAAATATATGTACACATCGTACTTACAATAATACGTTGAATATGTATTCTATTCTTTGTTTCTTGTGTGTTAATGTCAACACATGCGTTATATTATCGCGCATCGCGAATTTAACGTTTATTTAAAGAAAATGAAACATATTATTAGCTGTCGTTTGATTAAAGAAGTCTAATTGTAATAATTGTGTCGAATGATCGAGCATTTGATATCTCTTAACATTTGTCGCGACCATGCTTCGTGCGATAATAACGACAGACACTCCGTCTGTTCTTCTCGCGCTTTTATTCGAGATGATAATAAAATAATTGTATTTATACATCGCAAAATTCCACGCGTTTGTTTTCTGTTACTCCTTTTATTTTTGATTTCTTATAGAGAAGTTATACAATGTGTGAATATTGAAAAGCGTAACGATGATCTCTTTTTCACGAAATTAAAAGTAAAAAATTATAAAATATATATATTTATACATAAAAATATATATAAATTACATATAGTTTTACATATAAATGCAGTCATTTTTACGGGGTTACTTATTGTTAGTATTAAAAATCTTTTTATTTTCATTTCAAGAATGCTTTAAATTTCATAATGAGATGAGTTTAAACCTTGGTTATAAATCTTATTATTTCCTATTTCTCAGATCTTCAAAAATTTCGAAAAGAGATATATTAGATAATAATAGTAATCTAAGACTTTTATAAATATACACTTCCTTGACTCTTTTGCGTCGATTATCACACACATTTAATCTAAATAATTCTAAATAGTCAAAAATATAATTACTTATGTATATTTTATTTTACTTTAAAGCCAAATGCGATGTAACTGATTATTTGTTATGAAATCATAAATTACGATATGCATCTAAATTTTGTCATTGTTTTACAATATTAAGATAATATTTTCATTTTACAATATTATCATTAATTTTTATCAATGAGAAAATGTTGATCAATTTATTGTTTTTATGAGGCAAAATGTGCAAACTCATTAAACGTGAAAGGGTCAAAAAGCGCGGCCACGGATCGTTCAGGCGTGTTCGCGGCGATAAACTCATTGTAACGCGGTAGAAAAACTGTTTGGTACGAGATTTCCAGAGCGGATAGGCATGACGTTGAGTCTTGGCTCTCGTGGAAGGGCGGGATATTACATTTGGTCACACTGTGCCGCGCAATATGATAGCGACGTCGCCTTGAAAAGGGCCATGCTTTAACCGCTTCCGTAATTTGCCAGCCTCAAAGTATTCGCTCGTCATAGTGAAATATTTTTTAGTCAATTTTATTCGCATCAGATCATCTCAATGGCGGACAGGATAATTTCCAGGACATTTTCCAAACGCGCAGAGAGTCCGACTATATTTAAAAAATCGTAAAGCTACCTATCTAATGTCAAAGTGACGAAATAAGTAGAAAAACTTGATATAATCTCGTTGAGTTAATAATGAATTATCAAAATATTACACTACAGTTTTTTTAACTATACTTAGTACAATTATATCTCTCTATAAAAGTATTTAAATATATGCCTACAAAAAAAATATTTTTTATAATTAATTACTGTAAAAAATGAATTACTATGTTAAAAGTAAGAAAAGTAAATTTTGTATGAATGTTACATATAATATTTATATTATAATATGTAATATATTATTACTTCTTTTTAAAAATTTTTGAATTAATCTCTCTGTCGAGCTATAATTTTGCGACTCGTGCTCTTTTAAAGCCAATGAATCGATAGATTGTAGTCGTAAAGTGTAACGCGAGATCGAATCGAGAGATTCGAGTTTTCGTGTAATATGGGATTGGAATTACCATATCACACACAGAAGTTTCGTATTCCCCTTCCCACCTCACAATGCAATCCGAGATGCAATACAATACATCGTCTAACCGCGTTTTAGTTCATATTCAGCACAATCCGAAATTAGATCAATAGAATCAATATTTTTCTATATGATTTTATCTCCCTCTCGTTTACTTCTAGTTTCTTTTATCTCTATTATTTTATCTCCAGTTATTCAGAAATATTAGAACTCTTCAAATCGTAGAAAATATGATAAAAGAGAGAGTTAAATAAATTTTATAGAAACATTTGACACAAACTCTATTTATGTGTAAATTATTCATAATCTAATTAATATCTAATTAATAATAAATTTTATAATTTTTATTTAAAT
>NW_021850773.1:525608-539054 GCF_003651465.1 Formica exsecta
ATATATTTTACATTATATAAATATATAGTAGCAAAAATATATATGTATTTATATTTTTTATATATTTATTTCAAAAATATATATTCCTTACAAAGATATAGACAAGCATAAGATATAGAAAAATGTGAACATGGATAGTAATCTCGTATTGATGAATAGTGAGGTACACTTAGTACACAGTTACTGTAAAATTTCATCCTACTTTTGGTACCAATGGCAAGGTACTTGAAGTATCTAAGGACTTCGCAAGATAAATGCATCCCTAGAGTGTGTCGTCTAACAACGCCCGGCATCTCCGTGAAAAGTAATATCGCGGCGACGCTTAGCGCAAGAAAGTGCTTTTATCGCGGAAAGTTCGTCTCGTTATCTAGCAAAAAGTGGCAAAGGAATTTACACGCGAACCCGCTGTTAGCAAGACGATACCGAATGCGATCCTTAACTTAGGGAAGCACGATAGAACAAAGACGCGTTATAAATTGCTAATTAGTTAATTCTTTCGAGATCGAGAAAATTTATGTTTTATCATAAATTATATTTGCTTATAAATAAATAATTCTTGATTAAAAAGTATTTTTAAAACAGCAAATTAAGAACGAAGTAAATTAAAATATTTTTTATTAATTCACATTATCATACTCTTTTATATTAATAGAATTTAGTTATTATTTTACTGTATAATTTTTTTATTGCAGAAATATATTTATTACGTTTCGTATATATTTCAGTATCCTTATCTCTTATTTTTTATATATTTTCTGCTTTATCATATCAATAAATAAGAATTTATCTTAGAAAACATATGTTAAAATATGAATGACTATTGTTACATAAGATAATTATAATTTTTATCGTCTCTACATTTTGTTGATTAAGCGAGTAATCCACATAACGAGTTCCACATGGCAAGCCTTACGTCAAACAGGTGAATCTTCGTCATCAAATTAGGCGCGGAGATCCATCCTCCTGCCAGCAATAATTATTTAGCCATGATCTTAAGAGTAACTTAACGCAACGTCACCTGCGCTCCGCCATCTGCTAAATCGCTCTTGTAGTTATCTTCGTAACGCATCGCTTAACGCTCGAGAAAATGTCATGGTGTAATATAGCTTGATTATCTCATTTAAGATGAAATATTATAAAGCAACGTACAATTTTTTCAAAATTTTATTTAATTCGATATCTCTTTAGAACTCTTTAGTAATGTCATTATTAAAAGAGATCGAGTCACATCCCTAAAATATTATTTTAATGTCTTTACCACAATAAATATCATTATTGATAGTAATATTATTCATGTTTCATCTGCAATAATGAAACAAAGATTAAAAAAAAAATTGTAGGAAGATTATAAATCCATTTCATTTGACTTCTTCCAAGCTGTTATCAATCGATATCTAATTGTAAGATGAGCGTCTCAAAATAAAAATGATAGAAAAATGTCTCTGGCAACTTTATTATTCAGCTTGTAAAAATAAAGCAGTTTCTAATCAATCAAATCATCGATTACATCTCGCAATGAGTTTATCTTTTATATTTGTCACAATTCTGGAACAATCACATACGCGGGCGTAGTACCGGAAAAAAAAAAAAAAATATAAAACTCAACCGCTCCACCTAACGACCTTCAGATTTTTATTGCGTCATTAAACTTCGCCTCGAAAGATGGCCCGATCTCGCCGGGCGTTCCTCAGGAACGACCCGTCTCATCTTCAGCGCCCGCGAGCGCTACTCTCCTCACATGTTAGAATGAACTGGATTAAAAATAATTTCATTCTCGGCGACAACAAGTTTACACCCTTTTATTGCGCTCTTTATGTTCCCGGATCTCAGGCGGAGTCATTGACACGTTTTTCCAGCCGAGGAATTCCGAATAGCCGAGGAATTATCGCGTGCTTTGGCTTCGTGGGACTCGCGTAATATTCTCATTACCACGAGCTGTAACTGCCAATCTCGAAATATATCAACTATCATTTCGCAAAATTAGATGTAATATCATATAATCAGCATATGTATGCATATTTGTTTTTAATAAAAAATATCACGATTCTAAAAATAGAATGTTTCTCGTTAATATTTATTAACGATTTCTGTCGTGCTTTAATATTTTACGATTCTATAATAAAATGAATTAAATTTATAATTCTACAGATGTATATCTCAAACTTCAAATAACATATGTTTTAATTTATTTTGAAGATAAAACAATTGTCTGTTGAAAAATTTATAAATGCAAATGCAAAAACTCAAATTTAATTTCATTCTGTTATTTCCATTATTATAATTATTTCAATATTGATTCAATGAAAAGTATAAGATAATCTATTTATTACAAATCTAATTGGAAAACTTTCTCTATTCGAGATAATATTTCTAGATAATTCACATTATACGAGAATATTTCCATCAAAATGATATACGATACAAATCGTTTCGATGCAGCGGCGAATTTTCAAGTTTATCTTGTCGCGTTCGGCTTCGATACAGGACCGATCGCGAGTTCAAGTACAAGTTCGGAGCGGGACTCGGTAGATCGGGCGTCTCGTTGGTACCGGCAGGGCCAGGCCGAAGCACAGGCCGGACAAAGGTCAGACGGGTCGTTGCACCCGCAGGCAGGCAGGGCATATCTCCGCGATGCTCTGCCACGGCTTATATCGTCTTGCCGTTGCATCGCCTTGTCTTGCCGTTCGCGAGCCTGCCAGCTAGCAGCCCTCGGCGATTTGCCGTTTGCTAGCGAGATGGGCAACGATGTGACGGAGAGACTCTCTCAAGTATAAATATTCCACCGATTATGAGAACATTTCGCGATATGTATCTCTAAACGCATTTAATTTTGAAATTTTTATTAACTGTTATAACAATAGCGTTCTTTGAAAAATTTCTCGATCTTCATTTTTCAATAAATATTTTAGATGAAATCTCAAAAAACGCAATAAATCTAAAATCTAAAACAGTAATATCAAATGTCAACGCTAATATTTAAATTAGTAAAATCTAAAATTTAAAATTAAAAAAACTGAGAAATGCTTCTCTAAATATTTTTTTTAATAAATTGTTGATTCCAAAAATAATGCATTGTACTTTAAAAATATTCAATAAGAATATGAACTCTTCACAATAAAAAACATCATTTACACTTGAAAATTCGCGAAAGTCATCTCGATATTGGGCAATAAAGCCGGATAGAACTTTATTACCGAGCATCATTAGGCGATCATTAGGCCGGTCATTCGAGGAGCCCGTTCAAAATCAAAGAGGATGAACAAGTGGGAATGCAACATACCGACGAGAAGGTTTATTCGGCGGATTGATCAGGCGCATTTCCATGTTAATTGGGGCACTTATATAGCGGTAATGGTACTTGGACCGGCAAAAAGGGGCCGCGGGGTCACGCTCATTGGCCGCGGGCCCGGCGCGCGTATAAGGCCCCGTGGAGCACGCGCGCGCTCGAGCGGGCACGCGCGAGCAAACGGCGAACATACGCGTGCACGCGCATAAGATACGCATGGCTCTCTCCCTTCGGGGACAGCTGATGGTACTTTATATCGTCGTCACGGCGTCCGACGACGCGACGCCGCGCCGCTAATCACTGCAATGAGAGGCAACGTCGAACATCCAGCCGAGGAACGGTCGTCCGGCTGTCCGGCAAAAACACGTTTCCATTAGACGGTCTATTACTCGACTCCGGCTGCTGCTTTTCCCGTGCCGGCCTCACAACGATAAAACGAAGCGTACAAGCCGGATGACGATGCGCGTCGTAAGTTGTAAATCGAAAAAATCGCGCCGTTAGGACTAGACCATGAAGACAAATGGAATATGGAGGTGTTTTGGTAGAATTTAATCCTTTCAGCCGTAGCTTCATACGAAAAGTTATTTGCTCGGAATGTACGATTAAATAATATATCGAGCAAATATTTTGGTTTCGACGAAATGTGTGCTTTATTATAAAAATTCGACTTATTTTATATATAAGATGAATCAAAGTAATCAAAAATATCTTTTAATAAAGAATCTAAATTTAAATCTAAGAAAAAATTAAAAATTATGACTATTTATTTAATAGATTATCAGAAAATGATAAAGAAAATAACTATCAAAATGATATTACGGAAAAATATTTAAATATTATCTGTCTATAATTTATAACACAAAGCAAAGAAAATTATATATAAAATCATTCTATTTTTATTTGAAAACAAAATTGTAAGAATTAAATTTGTTTGATATTAAATCACATAATATAAAAGAATGATACATTATATGTGCTAAGCCTCTAAACGAGCATTATAATGAGAATTTGTCCTGCGATTAATTCGATTGAATCACCTTAGCAGTTAATACGCAATAGGACATATGGTCCATTTAATGTACGCCGATAACACTGACATAAATCCACCGTCAACCAGAAGTAGTCGATATTCTCGCGAGTTAGCCAGAATGAGTATCCAACCGCGACAGGTCGAATCTATTCGTCCTTTTCCGGAAAGAAGGGAGAAGACAGAGAGATAAAACTTCTCAATTCTGGAAACGTTCCAACTATATAAAGCGGTGTACTGAATTAATAGTATCAAATTAAATAACGGAATAATTAATTATGATGGAAATAGTCAAGCGAGAGACTAAATGCTCAATTAACAAGTAAAATTTTTGGATATATTAATATAAAAAGTAGATCTCTATAGAAATTTAAATATGTATTATGATATGATTATAGTAGTAAAATATATTATACAATATATGTATATATTTTATAATATATTAACTTTAAAATATTGAAATTCAATGATGCAAATTAAATAAGTTTCATAAGGTAAGAAAAAATTATTATATGTTTGATCCGAAAAAGATCTTAAAAAGAAATATAATTTTTTTTATTTTATCAAAAAATCATCACATTAATCAAATGTACTTGAATTAATCTTCAAAATGGTTCATGATTTTAATTTGCACTCAGAATTTCTAATCGTTACCCGACACGATATCATAGGTTTAAAAAAAATGATGATAATCGACCGTTATTACTTTCACAAGTTCTCGGACTTTCACACAGAACGTACTACTATTCTTTCGCAAGAGGATCCGCGGATAAGGTCGAGGGACGAAGGGAGAAGTGGAGAGCAAAACGGAGGGAAGGACTTAGGTAAAAGCGCACCGGTGCAGTGGTGAATCTCTTTCTTTCTCTCTCTTTTTCTCTCGAGTCTCGAAGGCACGAGCCTCGGTAACAAAGGGCGATCTTATCTGGCGCACGGATCAAAACCAGAACATGGTCCCGGCATAGCGAGCATATCCGACATACCGCGATGCTATATCGCCCGTCCATCGTCCTGTCGCTGCGCGCGTGCACACTGCACTGTACGTGTGTGCACACACACACGCGCGTGTGTCGCCGAGGCCACCCCATATAGCACCGCGGCAACCGCCCCCCGATACGATAGAGAGCATAATTCCATTGTGCTCTCGTATCCCAGAGGCGAACATACGACCGTACTTTCCTCTCCTTCCGCTGCTGATTAGAGCGCGCGATTCGCTCTCGAGCGAACGAATGCCTCGGATATCGATCACGAATATGTCCATTGATATACATATTCTGATACTAGAAAGTCAAGATTTTCTTATTTCGATACTTTTATCTAGACACGAGACATCCAGCTAGGATTGATTATCGATACTGCTTGATTAATCATTGATATTTTATGACTAGGAATACTCGATCAACAATATCCCGTTGCTGAAGCACACGATTTCTTTTATGTCCAATTACACGTTTATTAAAATGATATAAATTATAATTATTTTCTTTATCTAATTTATTTCAAATTTACTTTAATTGTTTCAATTTTTTAATTTATATCACGAATTTTTTGACATTTTTGCTCGGCATCACTACTGCACTGCCTTAACATAAATAAAGTAGTTGTTTAACCCGCAATGTCAAGATAAAGATTACGAGAGAATATATCCAATTCGCGTGGAATAATCATTCGGATTAGTCGAGAAGATGGAGATGGCGACCACGTCGGCTTTTCGATCAGCAACGTGATCATAATTACCGTCTCGCGTACGGACGTCCCCATTAGTAAAGCGTGGGAAGACGGGGCGCCTCTTGATAAGCACGCCTTCGCTAATAACAGACGGAAACATAGTTGGCAAAAAGCAGAAACACGGTTAGCAACCAGGCAACCGCTCCCGGTACGGCGGGCGCTCCCGCCTTCTCGCTCTATCATCGGCGCGGCTTGACGAGGACGGGGAACACGGTCGCACAGCTCGGGAACAGCAAATTAGCGGAAAGCACTGGGTCACATCTGGACGGGACGAGCCCCAATCCATGTCCCGTGATTTACTACCGCGCGCGCGCGCGCGCGCTTGAACGAGGTATGGACTTCATTACTAAATTACACGTCGTGCCAGCCACTGACGGATCAATTTTTATCCCACGGTTTTTCTCTCTTTTTCTTTCGAGCAATATCCGTTGCTGGCATGTGCCTACCTCGATTACCACATTCGTACACTTCGTTATGCGAAGTCGACGTGAGTCGAAAGAGTTATTTAAGCTCCGTTGTAAACGGTTGTAATGAATATTGCTGATACTGTGAAACGGTGTGGTGTATTTGCGTCGCATTTACAACACGGGGTTACGTGCCTGAACTTGTACTTGATAATACGGCGGGTTGTCTGAGAAACTTCTAGAAT
This sequence comes from Formica exsecta, assembly GCF_003651465.1. Taxonomy (NCBI): domain Eukaryota; kingdom Metazoa; phylum Arthropoda; class Insecta; order Hymenoptera; family Formicidae; genus Formica; species Formica exsecta. The sequence goes on from NW_021850773.1 coordinate 532,296, forward strand.
ATTTTACATAATTTCCCCTTAAACGAGTTATAAAGTGTTCGGAAATAATGAAATTGTTAGTTTGTAAGTGTTTATATATTATTACCAGATGTCAATCAAGCCGAGAGATATAATTGCGCGGAGTTATTTAACGTTAAAGAGTTTTATCAAAGTAAACTGCAAACAGCTAATGAAGTTTAATTAAGTTCAATTTCAGGCTTACATTCAGTTGCCAAGATATTAAATATATTAAAAGTTCATAAAACATGAATTAAAAAGATCAAATTTTATTTTAAAATCCACAAAGTATTTCTTTAAGTTTAATGTAAATATTTTGTATATTTTTCATAATATAATTATTAAATACTAATAGAATATGTAATTAGCTTGAAATAAATTCTGAGAAATCGATTTACTCGATAACCGTGAAAAGAAGATCTTGCATTTAAGATTTAAATAATGTCAGACTACAGATTTAATTGCAAGTTTGATGGCAAGTTTAAGGAAATTGATCGATCTATCAATCTTGCGCGAAACTAAGCTTTGGACATTGGGCGAACGGAACGCGGTAACTTGTTAAAGATCGCTCTACCAGGATGTGTGGTGCCAGGACAACGAGGCTCCGATACGAGGCTCGCGTCGAGGTAAGGTCGAGGGCTCGGGAGCTCGATCTTTCGAACCCGAGCTCTCGAGGGTGTACGGTGTCGAGGCCGAGGGGACCACGCGGGGTATTAGCATATTAATTTCGCTGAGACTGCGACGCGCAGATAAAGCATCTTAGGAAGGCGAACTTCGGTGATGAATCAAGCTCATAGCCGCGGTAATTATTCAGAAAGTTCAGAACCGTTACCGCCGCCGGGCGAGTCCGCCGCGCATTTGCGGCATGAAACGAAACAAAAATATTTTTCTTTCTAGGACTTCGACGGCACCATCGCGGTGCACCATCGGTTATCTCCGGCTTCTTCGCCGGCCCGGCTGCTGCTCCTCTTTTCGATGACGCTCACGGAATTTGCATAACGCCACAAACTCCTTCGTCGAATTTGCCTTTTCGTATACCATCAAAAATATGCTAGTTGATTCATCACTTAATTGGACCTTTTTCTCTCTCTTTTTAATAAAGAAAACTATAATTCAAATATAAATTATAAAAAATATTATGACAATGCAAAAAAAAAAAAAAAATTTACATGTACATTTTTCTTATTTTTATGTATGCTAAATAAATGATATCTAAGATGATCATTTCATTCAAAGATATGATTAAATATTAAATTTCTGCATTAATAATTTGGGAATGAAGTCTGATCCGTGAATAAGACAATTTGTTAAAAAACAATATAGTTTTTTTTTTTTTTAATTTCGATAAAACATGCTTTTGTAAGCTTGGGATTAATTTTTTCTTTTTAAATTCGTTGATATAAAAATTTGTTTCATTCTAGTATAAAGTTAATAAATAATAATTTCACGGCATTATAGATAACGACACGTATTATAATTTTTACATGTTAAAGAAACATGAGCTTGAAAAACTATCTCGGAATGCTGAAAAATTAAGTAAATATAATACTTCGAAAATTCTCTCTATAAAGCAGCAGTCCGTCAAGCGAGAACAATGTTAATCTATTTACTTGCGACGGAGAGATCTCCCTTTCTTCCTGCACCAAAAACTCCAGTTTCCCCGCAAGTACTTGCCTTTATCAAGCTCGTATTTCATCACCGGTGTCCGTTTATGAGCGCGCAAGAAATTAACTTTTTCGCTAATTAACTCCCTGGAGCCGCTAACGAACTGTAGCGAACGCGTATCGCTTTTTCTTACTTCCCCCTCTGTAGAAAGCGTAGAAGCAGCAAAGGAAGCGCCCTTTTGGTCACGCGAAGATTTAATGAATGCCTAGCAATCAGTTTCCTAAGAATTATTGCAAAACAGCGGACCTCCTACATAATTTTATTTAATAAGAATAAAATAAATAAATGTAAATGTAAAATAAAATGGGATAAGAAAATCAGATGTAATATAGATCAAATATTAGTTCTCTGGATCAGTCATATGATATAATTCTCGTCTTTTTTCGCAAAAAAATGGCATTATTAAAAGATTTTTCATTTTTTGTTTAAACGTTAACAATTATTAGTTTTTTTTTGGATGAAAATAATGTTATATATTTCATTAATATCATTAAACGGTAATATAAGATGTCAATTATGGTATGTGTCTAGTATTATATAATGTACATTTTCTTTAGTATTACAGAATCTCATACACGGGGAATTCTACTTCATTACTTCGCTTTCGATTTGAGATTTATTTTAGTCATTTTTTATAAGTTTTCTTTGATATAATATAACTTTTAATTCTACTTTTGTAACTTTGATCCCTTCGATTTGTAACTTTCAGGCAGCCGACTTTTTGTATATCGTGGACCTTATTTGCCGCTTTTAAGGAAGAAACGAACGAGTTTCTCCTCTCGTACAGTAAAGTACCCTTCGTCCATTTGTCATCGTATAAAACCCGAACTTGCACATCATTGATGCTTCCGTCGCCTGCTTCGCGTCCACCGATGTATTACGTGAGAGTAATTATTGCCCGATGTGTGAATCACAAGTAACCCTCGACAATATAAAAATGCCCAGTTCCATTGTCCTTAATAGACTGCTGCTACTCTTCAACAGCTAAAAACTTGCCGTCGTTTCGCCGACCCGAAGTATTTCCCGCGGCAATTTCTCTCTCTTTTTCTTGAGCGCGGCCATCGCTCAACTCATAAATATAAATCGGCTATTTTTCTAATTAGATCGTTAACGCGCGCGACGAGACAGATTGGAAGGTTTCCCCGGAAAAATAACTGAGAACTCGCGGCATTTGATTAATTTCGAAACAAAGCGTCAACGTCGACGTCAAGAAGAACTTTCTTTTTCAAAGTAGTGCGATAATTTAATATACTGAACAGAAGAATTCAAATAGAAGCAATAGAAAATGCGTGTTGCACTTATCTTACTTTTAATTTGTTTTCTATAGAAAGATTATTTCTCGTTATATTATACATCGAGATTAATTTCACAAACAGAAAAAGCAATTGATTTATTTTATAAAAAATATATAATAAATTATCAAAAAGCGAAAAATATGTTTCCCTTCTTGTTTTTCTTTTTTTTTTCTAGAAACAAATATGGGCTGAAATATTAATTAAGAATAAAAATAGAAAAAATAAACTACGCATACATCACACATTTTTAAAAAGTATGAATAAATAAATGTGTGTCATAAATGATCGATATCACACGGGGGGGTTTTAATATCAATTAAATATATAGAAAATATACGAAAAAAAAATGATAAGATATATATAAAAAATTAGTTAATTATGTAAACGTTCAATTCTAAATATTAAAAGATTTTTTGGCTCATCAAAGTATTAAAAGTATTAATATTTTTCTTTTCCAACACTGTAGTATTGATGGTCATCCCTAACGCATACACGACCGCCACATCGCAGCTGATACTTCTGCGCGGGCACGCCTGTCTATTCTTCCGTTTTTTTTTTTTCGCTCTCTCGCCCTTCGCCCTCATCCCTTCGACGAGCGATCGCCACCACTGGCTAGCAGCACGAGAGTCAAAAGGCAATCGATAGTGGGCGGCCGACATTGACAGCGGCTGCCCTTCTTTCATGCATATGCTGATGTCACCCATACATTTCGCGGGGACGTCAACGACGATGGCTATCGTGGTCCACGTCGGCACACGTCGTGAGATTAAATTTGTTATGTTGATTCGAAAGGAGATCTCTTCGCTCTCTTTCTTCGGCCGTGCTGGCCCGAGAATCGATCGCTCGACCGGCACTTTGGGTAAAGTCTCCCTTTCTCGAGAGAAGTACTCGGGAGAAACGAGTACATATCTTGGAACAATACTGTAAGGTCGGACAGCGACGGAGGTTGCAAAAGCAGAGAAATAACAAAGAAACGTTTTGCAGTCACTTAATATTGAGAAAATAATCATAATGAAAATTTCGTAAATAAGAAAATTAAAAGTAATAAATCATGTATTAGATAAATATATTAGATAAATAATCGAAAAAATAGCAAATATAAACCAGGAGTTTTCCAAACCAGAAATAATCAAGATAGACAAAAACAAGTTAAGACTCAAATAATGATATCTCTATTCACGTTCTAATAAATAATAATAAATAATAGTATATAGTAATATATATATATATAATTAATTATGGCTCACTCTTAAAGTAAGAAATATTGCAATACTTGTGAGAAAGTAATTATGAAATAACAACGCACACGCGAATGAACGCTAACGAGCGCGACGGAAGTCGTGCAGCGCGTTCGATTGGACGACGAATCGAACGACGATGTAAAAAGCCGACGGTCGTCCACAATGGGCTGACGAAGAAGCATTGTCATTCTTGACTTTTGCGGACTCCGCGATCCTGTCCTCCCAGAGGACTCTCTCCGGCCGGACTGTCGCGAAGAACGGGTCCGCGCGGCGCGCGATGCGAATGGACTCCGCTATATGAATGTGGCTTTTAATTATGTTGTGAATAGGAGCGCGTCTGCCATACAAGTCATACCGCGCGAGCCAGAGTTTAATATAACGCTCGTAATAATAGCTTTGTAAACGAATGGAAAAAAAAAGGATGGGAACGCGTCTGGAAAATGACGGGAACGTCTGCCAATGCTGCTGCCTACTGTTGCCGCAGTGTTGTGTCTCTCTCTTTTCGTGTGTGTGTGTGTGTGTGTGATGTGTATGTGTGCTGCGAAAATGCATAATATAACCTCTCCGCTTTCGATGAAAAGCGTCGCTGTTATTTCTGTACTTCCATCCGCGTCAAAGGGCCGATTGCACGAATGGTTGCAAAGCTACCGCGCGCTCGATCCGACAAACGCGGAGTAGTCTCCTCTTTCAAACCGGTTAATTATATTTTCTTTCTCTGTGTTGCAACTAGAATTATGTAGAATTCTCTGGAAGAAAAGTTTAATTCGCGTTAGCTCGTTTTTTTTAGGCTCAATCAATCTTTAATCACATTTGTGCTAAATATTACATTTTAAAAGTCCGACTCTTAAAGTTTGTGAAATAGAAATATATAATTATTTTGATACATCTAGATTAAATTTACAGAATAATTTTAATATTATCTACCTTTTTACAATCATTCTTTCAAAGAACTCTTCATTGAGATTCTAAAAAAAAAAAGTTCGTTAGTTAGATTGATAGTCGAAAATGCACAAATGAATTAACTGCGACCGAAATGAGAGAGGACAGTTTCTATTTATTTGCTGCGATAGCTTCGAGGTTTTTGTCGTCCAATCGATAATCATCCGCATCGAACGCTCAAAAAAGCGACGTTCGAGCAAGTGGGGTGCGTGATTGGTCTCGAAAGCAAAAACTCTGGCTCTCGATTAGTGAAGATCAGAGGGCAGGCTATGAGGAATGAATGTAATTCAACATGATATAGATCTATATGATGAAGACAAATGATTAAAGTATTCCATACGAGTCATATACAATCAAATAATATATAGTACATTGTATATATTGAGCGTTTCGTCATTTCTTTATTAGAAATTATTCGCTTAATAAAACATATAGATTATATTTTCTAGACGATATCTATAAGTTTACATTATTTTAACGAATCAATCTTCATATTTTGCTGACTCTGAGTGAGTTAATGAATGTGCAACGATGACTCGTGGTGCAAATCGAGCGAGATCATCCACGAAGATCAATTAATCGTGTTCAGTGAAACATCCACACATTCTCGCTTCTACATATAATACCGTAGATTTTAAAGCTGCGTGATATCTCGCAAGATTAAATCTAAGAAGTTTAAAAATAAGACGCGTTTCCGCGAGAATAAGAGGCACAATGAGTCCACCGAGGGGAGAACAAGAGGACGAAGAGGAATGACAAGAAGGAGTATCGCTGGAATCATCAGGGCGTATCGTCTATCATCAGGCAAACGAGCATACTCGAGGACGCAGCACCGCGTCGAACTAATGTTTCATTAAGAGGAACAGCTGCGCCGTTGTCACTTAATTTATTAAGCAACGCGTTAGCCACTTGTTACGCCGCGAAACGCCCGCACTCGCGGGGTTCCTCGCTTCGATGCCAAAACACATTTAACATTGTCGCAAGTAAAGTTACTTTGTGAATATAGTAATATCCCGTGATGAAAGAATAATGAAGACGGAGCAGCACTTCTGAACTCTTTGATTTCAGCTCCACTGAATCATTCTTCAAAAATTGTAAACCAGTTTTAAAAAAAAGTTTTTTTATTTTTTCATGCACAATTTTTAACTTTTTAATTAAAATTTAAGAAAATCCTTCATATTGGTACGTTGGATTTTTTTTTTTTTTTTGTTTGAAATAACATTATTATTTAAATCATCTTTTTCACGATGTTAAATTAACTTCGAGCCCGTTAAAAAACGTTCGTAATATCCGTAAAATATATTAGTATAAACACTTCGATCAAGAAATGCAACTCTTATTAAAAAATTTTTTTCAACTTTTACTTGTAGGTTCAAAAAATAAATGGCACAAATATCAAAAGTTTCATTCATGGAAAACTTAATTATCCGAGAAATGGAATACGTTGCGATTAGATTAATACCAATTTCGGCAGCGGATTTTATAAGCGTCTATTACGTTTCCCGGTCTTCCATCCTGCTACTTCGCAGCGATCCTTGGTACGGGCGGCTATGTGGCGACATAAAGTCACCCAAGAGCCGCGACAGCCGGAACGTGAGGAAAGAGGTGAAGGGGAGGGGGGG
>NW_021850773.1:545185-579060 GCF_003651465.1 Formica exsecta
GAAGGAGGAGGAGAGGAAGCTTTCCTGGAAACCTTTTGGTACACGACGAAGCGCGGGTTTTACAGCCTCGTCGCGCGGTCACAGATGGGAAGGCGCGATATAAAAACTGGGTGCGCGCGCGTATTCGTCCCGCAGGAATGCGGTTTACATACGTTCCCCTTATTCACGTTATATTCACGTCTTTTCCTCCTCGGCAAACTTTTACTCCCTGCCCCTCACCCTCCGCCATCGCCACCCTTCGTCGCTCCGTATGTATTCGCACGTATGCGTTCCGTTTCCCGAGATCTTATTTTACAAAACTTACATATAGCCAGATCTGCCAATCTAATTCGTTACCACGATCGTTCTCTCGCACATAATAATTCGATACTCAAACAGTCATCAGATTGTATATAGTAGTGCGCTATATATATAAGTTATTATTATAAAAAATGTATATATAATCAGCAAAATTACTTTTTAAATTACGGATTCAATTTATCGCAGATATAATATTAATTCTTCAGTTTTCATGTCGCGTTGACTCATACGCGGCTTTCGCGAAAATTCTTACGCGCTAAGCGTGAAACAAGCGTTAAGGGTTTTCGGTCATGCTCGCGCATGAAGATATAGCTCGGAATTGGTAAAATGGTAACCCGGTAAAATGTAGTAACGTAGAGAGAGAGAGACCCAGCTGACTTTCGTAAGCGGATCACGCGCACTGCTGAGTGCTTTACGGCATCACTTTTTTCCCGCGCGCCTACTTCTTCTTCATCTCTCTCGCCGCCACCGCCCTTTTCCCGCTCCTCAGTCTCCGACTTCTCGTCGGCGATCATTTCTACTTTGTCGGTTTGTATTGTACCTTATCTCGAGCGCTCTTTAAATGCGACACTTAATTCGCAGACTAAAGATTCTGATCGGACTCTCACGTTATCACGTTATCAGAATTATTATTTATTCTATATATTATAAATAGCGCACAATTTTTTGCAGCGTGAAAAAAATATTATTTGTAGAAACAAAATCGTGTCGATTCCTAATTTATTATCATATAAAAAAAATGTTTTAATTTTTTATACAGATATAATATACATATTTTATTATATAAAGCTCTTCGACAAATCAAGAGATACGGTTTAAGAAAAGAAGTTCAAATATAAAATAATTCTTGAAAAGTTTGTTGTCGAGTTTCTACTGCAAATTTAAATGTTTTCACATTATCTGTATAATATAAAATCATTATATAATTAATATTAATAAATCTATGACTAAGTTTTAAATTAAATCGTGGATGAATCTAACAATAAATATATTTGAATTTGAAAAGCAAGATTCCCTGATATAAGATTTTATTGCATTTATATCTTTCAAGCTTAATGAGTGTCGACTGATAAAAATATTGGGAAAACAATCAGAAGTTAATTCTGATTAATAAATCTTGCATTTATATATCCTAGACTAATATTTTAGAAAAAAGATGCGATCTCATCGCACAAAATAATATTATTATATTATAAGATAATAAATATATCAGTTCTTGTACATGATATATTTGATGTAATATTTGCATTATATTAATATAATGCTATATTTCATTTTTTTAACAAAAACTCAACTTGTTTCTGCCGAAAAAAATTTTCTTCTGTTGCCACACGCGCGCATACAATATTCGATCGCCTTTGGAGCCGCTGCTTGACAAATTGCGTCGTTTGGCTTTTAACCGAGCTTCCCATGCCCGGCATTGTTGTCGAACCGCCGTAAAATCGCCTCAAAATCCGCCTCGAAGCAAAGATCGATGACGCAAAGAAAGTTTGGCGAAAGTTTTATATAAATTCGCGCCGGTGGATCTTCTATTTTAGTTAAACAGATTTTTTTGCTTTTTACATTTCTTTTTTAATTTAATAACCAATAAGAAAATTTAATTTAATTTTTGCAATATTTTTATGCTTCAATAAATATCAGATGATATCTCTTCATTAAATAAGGCCTACAACATATGCGTAATATCTTTAGACATACTATGTGTTTTTATTGTATAATACAATTAATAAAGAATACTTAAATGTGTGTGTGTGTGTGTGTGTGAGAGAGAGAGAGAGAGAGAAAAGAGAGAGATAGAGAACTCTTATTAATATGTAAAATAAACTATTATAAAAAGCATTAATTATTATAAAAAACACAAATTGTGTAAAATAATGATATTTTCGATAAATTATTAAAAATGAAAAATATTACAATTATATATAAATTATTAGAAAAAAGATATATCTGGTTAGTCCACGAAGTGCTATAAAATTTTCTTAGTCAACGTTAATTCTTGCTCTATCATAAAATACTATGCAGGCGAGTGACCGCGAAATAACGAGGTCTGATGTAGCCGGCGGACTTTGTAATTTTATGGAAGACAGACGATTAGAACGTCTTTGCCGAGCATAGATAGAAATCTTGTGATCGCATCCAGACCGAACCATCTGGTCCGGATCGTCACGCCCAGAATGCGTGACGCCGGAGAGCAATTCTAAGATACATTAAACGGGGAATCGTCACATCCGCCGGCAAACAATAAATTATTCACACCGGGCCCCATGTGACACGATGCTCCGACAATCTTACATCAATGCGACACGGAATTTTCAGCCTCTCCTATGCAATTCTGTGATTATCGATGCCTAAAGCAAAATCCGTGGAACCCTCTTCTTTTCGTTGAGAAATCGACAAGATCGTAATAGGATAATAATAGATTCGATATGAATTCACGATTGCGATGATGATATCGCTTGCGAGTAATTCATTATCAATTGCATTTTTTTTTTTACAAATTGCTACGGCATCAGAAATGCTACTATAAAATACTGCTATTTTGTAATTATAATTTTTAATTTTAAGGAATATATTTAATTTTAATTTTCAAGATTTATTTTACGATTGGATGAAAAATTAGTGCCTAACAATAAGATCCATACTTTTTTATGAAAATCTTTTATATTATAATATATTTTTTTCTTTCTTTGATTAAACTAAGAGATATATATGACAGAAAAAACGACAGAATATATATTTTCTTCTAATTCAAACCGTAAAATTTTCCAGGATTACTTCAATCTCGATCACTCGCGGAATAGGCGAAGTTCGAGCACGATGAAAACGAGGTAATAAATAAACGATATAACGGCGTGCCGTCGTTTGTCAAACGGTTCGTAAGGCGCTCTGTATTCGAACAGACGATTACGTGGATCGAGATCACAGGGCGTGACCCGACGGGAGTTTTTCTTAAATGAGACGTTTAGTTTTCCCCCGGATCGGCACATAAAACGCGGACGTAACCCAGTACGCCTACAAGCCGTCGCGCAGAGTTTTTCCATAGAGGACCCTTGCACGCCCATCAACGCCGGTCGCATACCGGCATTGTAGTCAATACACAAGCGCGACCGCTGTCCGGCATTGTCCGAATTCATATATACGGCAGCCGTTCGAGTCTCGTTACGTGTTGTCGCACGTCTATTTTAACCGACAGCGAACGCGTGTCGCGAACAAAACGCTGGACAGAGGCGGAAATTTTAGCACAGCTGTTATTCGATTTTTCCCGCACGTCTTGAAAATCGTCTACTTGGGCAATAAAATTATTGCATCCATTGTCTTGGCTGGCAATCGCAAATTTTCGCGACATAATCATGACAAGAAATATTAAGATTTTTCAGAACCAGAAATAATCGATTAAAATATTTTCGAATAAAAAAATTTACAGATTTATACATTAGTATGAATTCCAACATTTTGAGGTAGGTAGGTAGACAGGTATGTAGGTAGGGCCATCGACCTCGTCTTCAGTCGGATTGCGTGCTCGGAACACATCATCCGCGGTAGCTATCTGCATCGTCATTGAACCCTCTGATCAATCTGGTGAAACCAGGAGTCGTGGTTGATTGCCCGCTACTGAAGCCAAGATAAATCGGACGGGCTATTAGACGCTGCGATCCTGACAATCAACGATTGCTCGAGGCGCACTAAGGGATGCATCGCATCCTCATAATTTATGTATTCCGTCCCACTTCGATCCATACATAATTCCTTATTAAAGGACTGGATATCTTAACAAAATTATAGGATAATTCTATTTTTACTAATAACTAAATTTGAAAAAAATTTTGAAAAAAAATTTGCAAAAAAAGAAACCGCTGTGATAATTAATTTATGATTAAAATAAATATTCAAGTGATGAAACTTTGTCATTTAATTATTCCAATTGCGCTATATTTACTTTTTTGGCTTTTTACCCACTTGTCTCATTAATATCAATTATATCATAGTGCTCCAAAATTTGACATATGTTACTTCCAATACAAATGGATCGTATAGAGAACTTCCGGAAAGGGCGGTGTTATGCGAGATCATTTTTCGTATGGTTCCTTGGTTTGTTGGACCGAAACCTTCTGGCAAGAAGCTGGCGCGATCCGAGAGAGCATATGATAATGTTTCTTGGACGTGCATGAGAGAAGGGGATATTTCTCGGATCCTGTGGGAATTTCACGTAGGACGAAGAAGGAAATAGAGAAAGAGGAAGAGAGAGAGAGAGGGAGACAAGAAACGCATTCGTAGGCGTCAGGAAGTGTCGGAGATCAGGAAACACCAGCTTCCACAAGAGCAATATCGCATCTGTCCAGTGACATCTAGCAACATGTGCGTTCAGCCGTTACAGCTAGTGTAAGTCTGTGCCGTCACGCATGTCACGCTTTCATATTATAACTAAACCACCTCATTTATATATATATATATATATCATAAACTGAGATCAATCTAACGATGAGGTAAAAAATTGAAACATTTTTTAAACATCGAAATTGATACAATTTGACAGTGAACAAATGTTTTCTCGCTTTACGACAAATAAATAACTAAAAGTTTTGTAATTGAATACTCGACATCAAATTTGAAAGTCATTTTAACGAAACAGATTTTTCTATAGGATAGATACTTCAATAAAAACCTGATTAATTAATAGTGTCAATAATTTAATTTCTTTGTTTGATAAAAATATGCTTTTATCTCTTCCTTATATTTTTTACTATTATTAATGTTTAAATTTGTTTCGAACGCTATTAGCTTCAGAAATAAATAATTTAAAGTTGTTAATGAAAAATATTATTATAATAATTAAAAACTTGTTAAAAAAAACACCTCTTAATTTTTTAAATTATATATGGTTGCAACAAAATAAACATGGATCATGATGAAGAAATATGCAACGTAATAATGCCATTAAAGAATTCTTACATACATTTTCTCACATTTTTAAATATTATACATTAAATTAATAAAAAAAGTACCTATAAATATATGATTTATGTAGAAATAATATCTATAATATGCACAAAAATTAATACTTTCAAGATTTAAAGAACGAATTGCTGCAATTTGTGCATAGAACGAAAATACCTCACGCATCGTTGCGTCGTGCGAGGAACAGCCGGAGTCGCGGAACCAAATCTATTTAAAATTTCACAAAAGCGACAGTCCTCGTCCTAAAGTGAACACGCCGGCATACCGGCGACACGGTGTTTGGGATCAATAGGCCACTTATTTCTGTGCTCTCTTTTTTTTCGGCCGCCTTTTCTTCGCCTCGTGCGCGATGCGGCGCGGCCTGCACTCACTCGGCTAAGCCTAAAAAAGCACCCGATCGTTTTCTCGACCGCATCGCGAAGATGTATTTATTTTGGAACACGAGGGATACATTCTCGGTCGTTTATGTCGCTCATGCCTCGAATTATCAGCCACTTCATAATGAGTTAGCGCGATAAACTCTTGTACAGGATATATACTTGTACAACAATATTGTGTCGGTTTTTCTAAATCCATATAAATTGCATGTAATAAGTAGAAACCATTGTGTAATTATTGATATTTTCATGACATCAAAATAATTCTGCTTATAAAAATAAATATATCATAAAGGAAATTAATAGCATAAATCGTGAAATACGAAACGTCTTAATTTGGAAAAAAAATTAAATCATATTATATTTATAGAAAAAAAAAACTAAGAACTTACTCGCCAAATATTTTTTTATACTTTCTCATAATTTTTTGTAATTTTCTCATAAAAAAATTAATAATGGCTCAATTAACAAAAATTATAAAATCCTTCTTTTCAGAGCGATGATAAGTTGCTACAATAAAATATCGTTTATTTGCTCCCTCTTCTAGAGGCACGACGGTGATTGTTACCCGAAATTTCAGAACGACAAACTGTTCTAGGAAGATGGCGATACGTACGGTGGAGTCTCGAATACGAGATTGTCTTTTATGGTGTCGTTTCCAGACCCTCAAAAAAGTCCTGCGAGGCATAAAGATGAGATCTCCAGGAAGCCCTCTGCTTAACCTGGAGTTAGGTATCCCGGCCATTAAGAGTTACGGAACGAGAATTACGATGCGTGGAATCGGTAAGCCGCGGCTTCGCCTTTTAAACACAATAGAGCCTCTCGCGAGTACGATTTTACCGGAAGATTATCGCGAACAGTATTTACATGAATTTTGTGATCGCTCGAACTCTAATTATAGAGTATCAAAGCAACGGATATCACGCAGGTGCTACATTCTACGTTGATCGTCCGTTATTACGGCTAGGTGCTTACTCAGGTGATGAAGTCGCTTATTATCATCATTAGGCACCGTAAACCGATTAGGAAAACCATTAAAAGGAGAAAGGTCTATATCGAGATATAAAGAACTGCTCAAACAAGAAATATGTTTAATACGAAGATTAAACTCTTCCATAAACTGTGTTAAAATCATTATATAAATTGTCTCTTTAATAAACACCTAATTTGATTAAAACTGAAAAAATCTTGATAAAAATTAATGAAAATAATAGAAACTTTGCACTATCCCACGATATTTGATATTAAAAAATTAACTCCGTACAGTGACATTCTTTTTTGCAAAACAAATATATATAAATAAAATTTTCGGCACGAAAATCATAATCATAGAAAAATATGTGAGAAAAATTAATTTATACATCATATTTATTATACAAATTGTATAAAAAAAATTTTTTTAAATTATATTTTATTCGTTATCAATCTTGCATATCAATATCAACCTATTCTAATATTTTAAACTGTATAGTTAAATTTAGTAAATGGTGACAAGAACAAAAAAGAGTATTTTCGAAAAGAGCTCGGGAAGTAAAAGCTCGCGCATCAGGATTAGGAGCGTTCTCGTGTATCCTTCAATTCGAATCACACAGGCGACTCCATTAGATCCCAAGGGCTCGCTCTTCTTTTACTTCTCCCAAATAAAGCGACAGCTAATCGATACCAAGTTACTCACTGATACCTTACCGCTTTTCGTGCGTCAAATATAAAATTCGCCGACACTTATAGTTTTTCTCGCAAACTTTGCCGATTCAAATTCTTACATTATAATAATAAAAATAATAGATAAAGAAAATCAAGAAAACATCAAGATTTCAAATTACTATTTGATGTAGCTCTTCACATATTTATGATTAGAGGAATTATATAAATATTGAAAGAGTATTTTCGAAAAGAGCTCGGGAAGTAAAAGCTCGCGCATCAGGATTAGGAGCGTTCTCGTGTATCCTTCAATTCGAATCACACAGGCGACTCCATTAGATCCCAAGGGCTCGCTCTTCTTTTACTTCTCCCAAATAAAGCGACAGCTAATCGATACCAAGTTACTCACTGATACCTTACCGCTTTTCGTGCGTCAAATATAAAATTCGCCGACACTTATAGTTTTTCTCGCAAACTTTGCCGATTCAAATTCTTACATTATAATAATAAAAATAATAGATAAAGAAAATCAAGAAAACATCAAGATTTCAAATTACTATTTGATGTAGCTCTTCACATATTTATGATTAGAGGAATTATATAAATATTGATAAATATGTTAATAACCGTAATACATGAACAATTATATTTCTTATCTCGAAATGCGATTCAGAGGAGATCTAGTCGCCAATCATAGAGATACCCGATACTAAATTAAGAAACGCGATACGGTCGTGCGAAGGTATGCTGGTAGGAAAATGTGTGGTGGAAACAATTTCTGATGACACACACGGCGGCGGCGGCGCAGTCATACGGGTACCTAAGCTTTCGTTTAACTGGAACAAAACTATTCTCACGAGGTCGACAAACCTTTGCCATGATGCGATGACGCCTCGGGACCAATTCTCGAGCGCCGCGCGCGCATGCGGGATTGTCGTCGAAAGTACCGGATTTTTACGGGTCAAAGGGTGCCGTAACCGCGCGGCCGACAGAGCGTCTTCGTTCCAATTGAATGCTTATCGTCTCCGAAGTGCGATAAACGCGATGGACGGGGAGATACGCTGTTTTATGAGCCAGATAGCCTCAGCCCCGGCGTTAGGCGCATAAAGGCGCCCATATGTAAATAACAATAGTCTGTATGCCCACGTATAAACTTTCCATACGTAATGCATGCAAATGTTGTATAATCAATATGGACGATCTCTTATAATTGTTTGTTGCATTTTCTTCTTCATTCTGTTGTTCCTAACATACATATATTTTTTATCTATCGAATCGTTCCATTTGAAATGTCATTTTTTTTGTATCAGCCACTTCAAAATAATGTTTAAAAAGACAAAATATATATGCGTATAATTATATATATAATTGAAAAATATCAATGATGTTTTCTCATTTTTACAAGGAGATTTTCTACTATTTTCATATAATCAAATAGTATAATCAAATAGTAATATATATTTTAATAATTTAATCAAATCAATCAAAAAATATGACATTTAATATGCTATAATCTAAAAACTTGATCTTAATATTTAATTAATTGTTACATATTATAGCCTCATTTTGTTGTGTATTAAAATCATTTTTATATCATAAAAGTTTTTTTAATGATTTTAAAATAATATTAGAATTTTTAAATTACTAATGTATAGGATTATACACTGTATAGAGACTGTACCACATTTTCGCTATACTTATAATACTCACAAAAAATCGACATCTTTTTAAAAAGCTCATTTTATAATATATTATTGAATGATCGTTAAAAAATTTTCAACAAAAGCAGACAACGCGTACGTAAGCAATATAGTAAGGTATAACGATAAAAGATACAGACTTATCAACGCGAAACCTTCTCGAAGAATGACAGTTTGGGTGGTCTGTAATTGGTTAGGTCCGTTCGCATGTTAGTAAGCAGTCGACTTAAGGTCTTTGTCTGCCAATTTAATCCTAAATTGAGTCAACCGTTTAATCGCGCAATGTCCGTTAGCAACCCATTACTCTCATATGATAATGAGCGATATGCGAAATGAAGTCTAAGAGATCGATTCGTCGGTTCGTCAAAGCGGAAAGGAACTCATCAACTACTCAATTTATTTTCAACGCTGGATTATTGAATATCTCTCGAGTCTTTTCTTTAATGAAATTACGTAATGCTATAAATACATTTTTACAAATATTTTATCAATGTTTTTTGACATCATATATTGTAATATGATTAATTGTAGAATAAATTTATATTATAACAAAATGTGCCACAAATTCCCCAAGAAATAAATTCTGTTACTTATTTTATAATATTATTCTCACGCAAAAAATATTTTAAATATCCATTCATAAATACATTACTAATTCAAGTCGTGATTAAATTGTCACAGAATCGAACACAGTTTACTGAATGATATAAGCCCGTGCTACTAATAATATATGCATTTTAAACATTTTCAGTATTACGTGGTTGACAATGTCTTCCGCAAATTTCGGGATCTCGCAACAAGCTACACATAATATCTTTGTCACTTCGTAACACATTTCTGTGACAGTTTACGACGTGACATGACGAGTGAGATCGAAAAATGCGTGACGATTCTCCCGAACGCAAGAAGTCAGCCGAGGTGCAGAGAACGATGACGACTACGTGGTTAAGCACGCTTAAAGTAGCGGCGCAGCGGGTCCACTAACAAGATAATTAAGCCTACCGAGAACGTTCTCGTCCCCAGTTTTTTGCTAGTCGCGTGCTGATATCAACCAGTGAGCGAGACACGTTCGGTTTCTTTACGTTCCGTTGCATTCCGTCCGCTCGTTTCTACGATAATTCAAGTTACGATACGTAATTAACTGCACACACGAGGCGGGTACAAAAATAATCGTCGTTTACCACTAAACCGTACTTAATTTAGCTCGCAAAAAAAAAATCGCCAAGTGGTAGTTGCTTTAATGCGGTAATACCAAGGCTCGCACATTAATAACAGAGATACGTCAGAATAAAAAAGAAACTAAGATGCATAATAAATTTTACAAATTTATCTAATGAAATTTAATTACATCCTTTGTAACAGTCTTTTTTTATAATACTATATAAACAGAAAAATCTCAAATATATTTTATCATTTAATATAATTATTGAAATGATTATATCAGAAAGAGAATCGTCCTGTGTCCGCGAGAGACAATCACAACAGTCTACAACCGAGGAGCGCCTATGAAGCGCGATCTCTCCTCAAAGAAGACGACCACAGCGTGTCTACCATCATCATCGTCGTTGTCGTCTAACTTTGCGTAACTTAGACTCGACGCGAGAGTATAACTTTAATTACAAAAGTTGGCCGCATTGTCTAAGAACACGGCCCCGAGAAGCACGGCAAGAAAGCTCGCGCAAGCTCGCTCTTTCGCGCCGGCTAAAGTTTTCCGCACCGAGATGCGGAACTCGGCTGTTTGGTCGCTAGACTCGGAAGAGTATGCTCGGGAAACACAAGGGCGACGTCTCCCGGAACACGATACTAATGATACAATGCAGAGGGAGAGAGAGAGAGAGAGAGAAGAAAACTGCGCTTTCTCCGAAAGTTAGAATCGCGCGAAACGTAGATGCCCCCATATGAAAACTTGACGCGAGATTATATAATCATACATATAAGAGATTATATAATCATATATATAATCATATTTTTAATTAACGTATATTTTAATAACCTTTAATTCGTATGCTTAGAAGAAACGATATTAGAAGAAATTATTATTTTGGTAGTCTTCGATTTTTTCCAGATACTGAAATAAATTATTTCATTCAGTGTTATTTTTTATTATTATATTGCTGAGACAATTATTTTCGATTCCTAATTTGTATAATTGAAAACTATATTAAAATTAATAAATAATATTTGCGGAATAATTATTAGATATACAAAATCTGGAAAATGAATCTATCAATTTATCAGCTCTTTCTCGCATACCTATCTAATTTTATTTCGCAAAGATTTGACAGGAAGATATTTCGAGCTATCGAAATAAATGTGTCAGATCTTATATTTTTTATGTTATCGTGTCGCTCTAAATCTTTCTGATAGACGCCAGAGCTACACCTATTAACGCTCGAGATTCCACTAAAGAATCACCCTACATATCCAGGGCTATCGCTCGTTTTTATGTTGATCAGTAATCCGAGGCGAATCTCGACGCACGGAGAAGACGGATGCTCAAAACGGGAGGTAGAACTAAAGGGAAAACGAGAAGCAACGAAAAACAAGCGAAGAAGGAAGAGAGACGGCCCTGGGATATTTTCAAGATAGCTAGGTGAAGGAGATAAGAAGAAGGGCCCGCGCGTTGGAAACCCTCCGGGGAAAACTCGTCTTTTTCCCTTTTGAGAATCGGCAAGCGAGCGCGTACATACACCGTTGTATTGTTCCCCAACTATATTTAGAATAGCAAACGTGTTGCTTCTGTGTCGCGTATTAACTGAATATTTCACGCTGCTGGTTTCTCGCTCCGCCATGGCGCCTTTAAAGCACCGGATTGTGCTTTTTCCTGCATCTCCGACTTCCGCCTCTGCAACTTACAGCGCACGCGTATGTGCGTTCTCTCGCGAAAATATTTAGCGATAGCGACTCTCAACACATAATTAGCAGGACTTTTATATTTCTTATCGATTTGAAGACGATAAAATATTAAATGGCAAAATAATAAATAAAATATTTCTATTTTGAATAAAAACATAATAGGTATAGATAAAACACGAATTTTATGTCACATAGAGAAATTTTTAAAATCCTGGAATGGTATAAAAAGTAGCTTTTTCTAAAAAGCCTCCTAAAAATAAAAAAATGCTATTTAATGGATTTTACTTGCAATTTTGAAATAAAAGAAAATACATTACACAATAGAATTAAAATATTAATCCGTAATATCATAATCTTATAGACATATTAATATTAAATTAGTATAATACTTTATGTCACAATAAGATATAATATTACAGTATAGAGAACTAAAATAAATTGTTAAATCAATCCATATTTGATAGAGCGACAAATAATATACAAAATTATATAACTCAATTAACACATTCCCCCCAATATATCAACACAAGTATCTCATTTTCACTATTTCACGATCGATTTAGGTATACTAGAAGTCACTTTTCTTCTATAGCGCTATACTGAGTGTACCGAGATATATCACAGTATTGTAGCATTGCGGGAAAATACCGTGGTTCCTGGCACAAGAGAACATGGCAGGAAAGAGGACCTTTCGGGAGGACAGAAAAAGAGACGAAATCCGTAACAATCAAAGAGACAGAGAGAGAAGTAAGGTCTTAACGGTGTTGCAAGGCGGAGCATGAAGGTAGCAAGGGCGGAGCTGAGTGAGGTTCCAGAGGCGTGATGTATCGACGGAATTTCAAAGTAAGAAGTTATACGGACTTGGAATCCGAGAGGAAACTCGCGAGTCTTTCTAGACTTTTTCCTTTCTTCCGCTTCCAACCTTGCTTCTCCGCGGACAGCCTTCTATTGGATTTACGTCGCGCTGTTAACGCTATCATTTATGCCGGTATTTATATTTTAACTGCTTTGTGTGTGTAGATTAATTAAAATAAATAATAATAATTTTGAATTATTTAAATGCTTCGATACAAAAAGTATGAAAGAGAAAAAGAGATCCAACTCTTTTTACAAGATTTCACAAAGATAAGACCCAAATACATTCGTAAAGATAAGCGAATATAATCCACGAGTTTCGAAATATCCTAAATTTTCCAAACATTTTTAAATAAATTTCTCAGTTTTCAAGAATGTCAAAATCTAAAGTTTACTTAAAACACTTTGAAAGCTCTTCTCATACGCGAAAGTCATCGTGTGAGAAAAAGCGCGAAGTCACCGGCCCATTCCATCGCGAAGGGCTGACGTTGAAGTAAACGCTTTCGATCGAATGCGCTCTTTCGGGTTCGGACTCGAGTAATTCGGCGACCGACCCGGACGGCGTCGCTTTAGGTCGGCAATGTTTAAGGGCGGTTTTATAGTGTCCGGCGCAGAGGTCAACCTGGCCTTGGATACATCACCCCAGACCCCTTACGTCCCCTTGATGGATCGCGGCTCCCTCGGTCCCGTCGTATGCAGTATTCGACTTCGATTTCTCATCCCTGCCAACGGATTACGCACCAAATGGATCCATATCCATCGCGGTCGCGAGCGCGCGGCATCGATCATTTTTCCAGAGTGTGATATGTTCAACATTAACCCTCGGGCTATTATAATATCCTGATAACGCTATAACTGGATCAAACGTGGACCCGAATCGTAAAAGACATTCTTTTTCATAGTTTTTATAATAATCATATGTGTGTAATAAGACTTTTATAGCTTTAGGGAATATATTTTAAAACATGAAATATATAATTTAAAACATAAAGAAACTTATATTTAAAAATTATAAGAGTTACGTATTATATTACTTTCTCTAAAACGTATGTATCTTTTTCTCTTTGATAATATATATTAAGAAAATCGTTTAATATATATGTTCTATCAATATACCTCGATATATTTTAAAATACCTGTATTAAAAATTCACTTGGCAACGAATCAATGAAGCAACTTAATTTCGCTGTTTAATATATCGTGTCGTATCATATAAAACTTAGTTTAATTTTTTAATATTCTAATAAATTTCACTATCTAGCACTCACCCTTTACTTCATCCGGAGCTCCCCTGCATTCACGTCCGTTACTGCATTCAGTGATCCACGCATATATAGCGTTTCTGTAATACATACAAAAAATATGTTAGTGAAAATAATGAGAATCGTAAAAATATTTGTTAATATATGTTTGACTATTAGCTATATTAATGTAATATTTTTTATCGTTTTGATATTATCACTTTCAAACGATCAACGGATGAAATCCGACGAAAGTTGAAGGGACGCGATACGCTTTTCAATAACGAGACATATCCCGTTTGCGACGTTAGCGAGCTCCCTGCACTCCGGTGCATCGAATCGAAAAACGAGAGATTCTTCAACTTTGATGTGACGTATTCTCGCATGCGGCCGTGCTTCTTTCTCGTATCGTCGCAGACGTTTAATCATCGAAGATGCGAGAGGCGCCGTCGTATTTACACGGACGTATTCATTTCGATCGGCGTTCCGTTGTCATCGTACTTTCCGTTTGCTCTTGAGCCACCGTAATGACATCTCGCGCGAATTACTTTTCGAATTGGTAGATCCGGATCTAGTCATTTTAATAGATCACAGATTTCCGTAGAATTTGCACAGATCTATGCGTTACAAAGGAGACTAGAACCAACAAGAAGAAGATTTGTAGAACCGATTATGGTGTCGATGTAAAGTTGATCGATAACACGAATTATCATGCGAATTTGAACTGAAGCTGCACGATCAACAAGATTTACAATAAACTTTGTATAAAAAAGCAGCTCTTTCTTTGCATTTCCGTTAATAAAATAAAAAAGAAATTTATTTATAACACCTTTTCAATTCCTTAACCAATTCAATTCAATAAAACCATTGTCGTCATCGTCGTCTTACGCAGATCCATTTAAAAATTATCACGTTACGCACCCTCGCATGCATGCACGCACGCACGCAGGAACACATCGGAATATATCAGATGGCATTTCGCTGTACGTTTCGCGACGCGCCCTATTCAGAGCCGCCCTAATAGAAAAATGTCACGGAATGTCGGAAATTGGAAAGCTTATTCATATTTTTTTTTTTTTCGATACACGCGTAATGCGCGATATCGCGGATCGCGGCCGTACTTTCATTTCGCATGCCTAACGCGAGGAGCGCAACCCTCTGCCTCACCGCACCATGGGATGGGGAAAGGTGGCGAATGCCGCAAGGGTTCATTCAGAGACGGTTGGGGGAAGGGAGGAGAGCGGGGAGGAGGAACCGCGCGGCGGCGGATTGCGCTGGTAAATGCAAGCGAGGGATGGATGCCGGTGAGAGAGAACCCGCCATTCATGCGTTTCATTTCTGGAAAGCAGCCGTCGCGCGGTATATATTATTATATATATGTACGCAAGTATACACATATTTTGCTCACAACGAGCTCTTTCAATTTCTTTATCCCCCCCCTCTCCTCCCTCTTCCCTCGGCGTTCTGATACACGATCGAAATATCGAACGCGCGCGGCTACTTATCCCACCATTGCATCTTGGAACGAACGCAAATTGACAAAGGTATTTTTCGGGTTAGTTTTTGTCGACATTTATCTCGATAATTCTTAATTATTGAAAGATTTAAATGACAGACAATGCGATTCTATATATTAGAATTACTGAAAATATATACTATAGAAATAGATTTTAATATTTTGATCGATAAAATCAATAAAATATATGCAATAAAAAATAAAGGAAAAGAAAATTAGGATAGAGAGAGTCGTGTAGAGAATGAAGAAAAATGCTACATTAAATATAAAAACAGCAAGTTTTAAATATATAATATGTTTGTCATAATTATACAAGAAACAAATTAATACAGAGCTACAGAAAAATTAAACTCACCAAACGCAGCAAAACAAAGAGTAAAGTAAAAAAAATGTCTTCATATTTAGAGTTAATTATGTCAAACGATGACAAACACAATCTGTTAGCAAGAGGTGAAAAACGTTAGAGCGGGAAGATCGGCCCGTCGAATCGCGCGTGTTCGCGTTTTCCTCTGGATGTGCGACCTAAAAATAAAAATCGTTCTTTCGGCAATGCCCATGTCACTTCTGGCAGGACGAAGAACGCGAGGGAACGCGAAGGGACGGACGCGAGAAGCGGCACCAACGGGCGTTGGAAATTAGACACACGTTTCATTTCCTGGAGCGACTGCGATTTCCGTCGTGGCTTCAAATATTGGAAATATCGCGCGGTAGCGTTCAATTTACCGCGCGATCCAATCGAGTTTTATAAGCGCGGAAAAAGCACCCGCGCGAATATTACACGCTGACGTCCGCCGCCGAGGACTACGACGATGATGTCGCCTTATCCTCGAAATCTCTCTGCTGAAAGAACGTTATTCTCTACCTCTTCGGGATGGCGATAAGCCGAAAAATTCTTTTCCTCAGCGAATGCGCTTAAATACTAACCGAACGTATAGTTATTTTCGTATCGTCATTTTTAGAATGTTTATCACCGAAAGGAGAAGTTACTTCGTCATATCTATTGTGCTCCAAAAATTTGATTAAACTTGTCATAAACTTAAACTCATGGTATCAGCTCTGGTTTTAGCCATTTTGCTCATTTTTATTTTTTTTTCTCAACTGAATAACTCAAGGAATATATATCGAAAACAGACAGAGTAAGAGAATCCGGAAGTGATCGAGGGTGCCGAACGTCAAATCCAGACATTATAACGCGCGATGAAGATGGGAAACGACCGGCGGCGCCATAAACACTAATATAATCCCGAGGCCGGAGAGAAAGAGAACGCGAAACGCAATAGACTGAGTGGTGGATGTCGACGCGCACACACATAAACGCGCGCACGGACATGGGTCGGGGTGTTTTTTAGACGAAGTGGCTTTTTGTGGGCGACAGGGCATTTAAGGGAATTGCTCCCTAGCGCCTTAACTCGGGCTCTCGCTGCCCTTTGCGCCGAGGGCGGACACCGGACATCCACGTCGTTTTAGCGCCGAATGCGTAAAATCGCATGTATCGATTTTACGCGCCATTAAGCTGCCAACATATTCTTGACGCACGCAAACTCTTGATTTTATAAAAATTAAAAAAAGAATACTTTTGAAAGGGAAGACAGAATCAAAGCAAAATTTCCAAAAATAAAGGAAGCTAGCTCTTTATAATGTATGATCCGTGTTGTATTTGAGGATTACTTACGTATATTGTGTTTGTAATTTTGAGAGAATATAAAAAGTATTAAAAAATATGAATGCAGTTAAATGCATAATATAATATAATGCAATTAATTAGATAAAACTGATATGTATATATGAGATTTAATATAAAATTTTAAAGAATTTACAACTCAATGTTGCGAAAGTACATTGCAATATTTTCGTTCTTGTATAAAAGATCTTCTTATGTGCAAAAATATTTTTTGCTGTCTTCAAGAACGTGCCTTTGCATATTTAAATTTGATCGAGATGGGGCAAATTATTTTATCGGCTATATGTTTATAAAATTCATGGTACGCGTAATTTTCCGTACACGCGACTCGACAAATCACTACCTAAAATCATATCTTTTAACCTTGAGTAACGGTATACACCCTCTAATACGGCCCTTCCGCTCTTTCTGGATCGCTCTCTGCTACCTCGTTCCCCTTATCCTTAGTCTCTCCTTCGACACGGGAGGTTTATCCCCGTTGAGTTATTTATGCGATTTTAGAGCCCATGTGCGCCGCCACAACCCCAACACTAACTGGATAATAATCCCGCCGGGGTCGCCGATCCACTTTAAAGTCCTATCCGTAAAAACCATCGCTCTTAAACATTTTAAATTTTTGCCGATAATGTTCCGCTTATTATACTATAACTTGGAATACGTAAAAAGTTATCCATCTTATCTCCCCATGAAATTACTGTCCATAGTACATTAGTTTATATATAACAAATTATCGTTTAAACTTCGAGATTATACTTTTGTGTGTTTATCACAGAAAGATAATATTATATTTTTTAACTTTATAATGTCTTGTTATTATTAACAAATTTCTCGTATTTTAAGTTTGACATTTTCAATATCAATAAAAATAATTAATAAATATTAATAGAAGTTATTGCGTATATAAATTTTTAATCTTTTTCAGTTTAGTTCTTATATTTTAATTATAAAAAGTTAATAAATGTAAGCGGTTTGATTTAAAGCTGTTACTTTAACTCTGAAAAAAACTAAATTTTAATGAAATATTAATATAAATTTTTATATCGATTTAAAAAATAGTGTAAGCGATTAAAACTTCGAACAATCCAATAAAATACGCAAGTTCATTTCTCAAATGCAACTGGAAAGATTCTATGTATATCTGGTCAAAGCGGTGCAAACTGCTTGTAAGACGACGCAAGAACTTCCTCGAACGTCTGGCTCACTTTAAAACATGTTACTTTGATTGTAATGTCGCTTATACTCTCCTCCACCGCTATCGTAAGACTCCCTGTTTCCTCCTTTACCTTTCTCACACTCTCAAACCGTCTTTTCCAGGCTTTTCCAACCCCTTCTCTCTTTATTTCTGTTCGTCGCCCTCTAACGATCACGGTCGCTTTTCCCGATCTTCCGCGAGGTTCACCCTCGCGTTCTTTCACTCTGAAATTTCTCCCTCTCGAATACGGCGCTCCCGAAGACGCGAACAAGCCCTTATCGCAAATGACTGTTTCCGTCGAGCACAAAGCCATTTAGAAACTCTAACGGCGTTACGTTTTGCCACGATACTATGGGACAAGTGTCTAACGCGGAGGATAATAAAACGAGAAGTAGGAAGAGAGCATCCAGACGGCGGAGTCGAGAAGCCGTATTCTCCGACGCTCGTTTCTTCTCACGAAGGGGTCATCGCGTCGTGCCTCGTTCGTATCGCATGGGTCTTCTCTTCCCCTACGCTAACGATTATTACGATAGTCGTTCGATTAAACATCATGACGCGTCGCAATTCCCATAGCGGCGCTTGCATCCGCGTCGACTGATCCGCGATGCTCGTGCCTAACAATTCGTCACGACTTAGGATGCGCATGATGACGCAGATTTATCTACCATAGAGTTTGTTATAACGATAGTAGGTATCGAGTCTTTCCTTGATTAGAAACGTCTTATTATTCAGCTATTTGCGCTAGACGGATTTTGGCGATGACGATGCTTTCGTGATTTGCTGCAATATTCCTACACGTTTACGTCATGTATTATATAACGTAAGAATATAATCAAGTTATCAAAAACTTTTTCATTCAAAAATAGAATCCTCTTATTGCTAAGTTATATAAGTGAAATAGAAAAACTTTAAAAATAATAAGAAGCATTTATATATTTATATATTAATGACTTTAACATACTTCGGTCTCTCTCTATATCTATACAAACCAAATTAAAGATTAAAATTGATAAAAAAATGATATATTCAAATAAGTAAAATCTTTATTTCTATCGTATGTGTTGTACTTTTTTCATCACTTCAATCAAATATAAAAATTCATGGCAAGTACTTATTATTGAGAGATCCTAGACTCATATAAAACGTTAATCAATTTCCCCCCATAAATAAAGAGGATTAATAATCATATTTGTTATAATTAATATTTATCAATGATTTTTTTTACGTTGTTGTTTCTTGCGTATTGATGACCGGACCAATGTAATTTATCACATGCAGTGTGAGTATGCCGCATCCAACGGCTGGTATCAACAGACTCGCGTGCGTCCGCTACAACGGTATCGCTTACAAGGCTTACAGAGGAGTTCGCGCGTACGAGTTCGCTAGAGTGTATCCAGCGGGCACAACTGTCTACCCGTTACATCGACTCCACGTTGGTACGTGCTAGGGCTGTCCTCTCTCCCGTCGTCTCTCTCTCTCTCTCTCTCTCTCTCTCTCTCTCTGTCTGTCTGTCTCTCTCTTTTTGCTAACCCCCGTAGCCACCAACGCAGCCGCTCGCCCAACCCTAACCAGAAGCGTATAACGCGACTCGATACCCGTAACTTCTGGTTTCAGATTCTGCGCCGATAATACAAAACAACTGGTTCCTATGACATCGAACTCGCGGACTACCGATTCACCGATACTCTTGTTAACAATATTCTCCCCGGTACGCTCGTGCCGATCGGACTCTGTCGATCGCTACCATCATTAGAACTTAGCGTAACCATGCACGGATACATCCACGATAGACTGACGTACCACCGCAACTAGACCACTATCGCGGATTACAAACGAAACGTCAGCGAGAACGCGGGACTAATGAACTGGCATCAAAAGCCTTTATATAGCAATGTTGTAGTGAAAAGATGGGTATTATGTTAAAGTCGAGTTACATTGGCGAGATATTTAAATAATTCTGACTCAGCAATTCTGGCTTAAGTACCTATATCTTTCCGTACTTCGTTTCGTATATAGCTACAGTTAATCGTATTTTAAACTTTCATCAACTCATAAATATCTTTTTAATCTAACAAGTATAACACACGAGCCATTTTTTATATGCAATTTTTTAATTTTAATTTATTAAATAAATTATTTTTAATTTATTAAATTAAATTATTTTTAATTTATTAAATTAAATTATTACCTAAACAAAAATAATTTTCTTTCACTCAAGTGAGTTATCAGTTCTAAGATTCCACGTCGAATCTTTGTCTCTCGCGATTCAACTGGTCGTCGACCGACATTGCCCTGGTTTCGCGCGAGACTTCGAGGGGGTCGATCGTCTTTTACCCCCTTAAAGCCGCGGCGCGGGCTGGCTCTGCCCACCAATTAGTCTAACCGCGGCGTGCAGCGAGTGGATCATCTCCGACACAGAGTTTCGTGTAGGTTCAAGCGACAGTCCCGCGCGCTCTCTCTGTGATTTATGTTTGCCATACATTACCCGGTCGAATAATCCCACGAAAGGGTGTA
Organism: Formica exsecta; assembly: GCF_003651465.1. Classification (NCBI taxonomy): domain Eukaryota; kingdom Metazoa; phylum Arthropoda; class Insecta; order Hymenoptera; family Formicidae; genus Formica; species Formica exsecta. Next base: position 566,015 of record NW_021850773.1, read on the forward strand.
CCAGGCAACCCCACGCGCTCTACCCTCTATCGCCACTCTCGCTCCGTTCGCGATGGCCTACAACCCCTCTGCTCTCCGTCCTGTCGTACTACCACTCGCTGATCACTCTATTTGTTTCAATTAAAAGCGTACGGGTTGTACGTCGATGTTCGTCCAATCGCCAATTCTCGCTTGATAATTCAAATATTTTTTACATCCGTGAATATCTTTTACATTTTAATCCGCCTCTCGGAAAAACATATACTCGATACCGATCGAAGATAGGACCATTGTGTTAGAAACCATTTAAAGCGTGATAATGCGTTGTCTAACAGAAATTTTAACACCTGCAGTATTATACCGAACGAACTACTATGTCATACTAATTATATATCACTGAATTTTTACGGACATCAAATTTAGATATACAGGATAATAGAAAAATGTGAGCTTTAAAAATATATTTTATCAAAATTTATTATATATAAAATTTTATTGCATAAAAATATGCATTTGGAGATATTGTTTTTCCGACAGATAGCCTTTATTATCAGTAAGAGAAAATATATTCTTATCGGCGAGTTTTCTATAAATTTAAAGACAAAATAGTATATTATATTGTTCTGAAATGTATCTGGTATTGCAGACAAAAGAGAATTCTCAATCCTTAAAAATATATTCGTACATTAAAATGATTAAATGATTTCCATTGATCAAAGAATTCAAAACAATGTTTCAATTTTGTTCTCACAAGTAATATGATACCACTCCCATGCTTTAGAGAGATATTCCAGAAAAGATAGCTCTGACTTTCTTCTCGCGAACAGTAATTAATTAACGCGATTAATACGCGATATGCTCCGAAAAACGCGAATGGGCACGCTTCCGTTTAGAGTCTCGTAAAGTGGAAAATGCACGTGGATGATCTATCGCGACGTGGCGGTAGCTCGGTGAAGCAGAAAGGCTAATTCTAATTATGTGAAGTATCCTATTGCAGATTTATGAGGCCGCTCGCGCAAGTGTACGAACGACCCCCTCTCTCTCTTTCTCTCTTTCGCATATACTCTCTTTGCATATAAGTCCTGCCACCTTGCCTACCGCGGGGTTCACAGCATAGCATTTACATATGAATTAAACTATTACATGCAACTCCCGATGGACTGCGTGGCAGCCGTGAACCTCGCGAGATGCCCATTGAATAACGAGAGAATGATCCGCGATAAATTGTCTAACGGGGAAAACGATTTAAATCATGCAGAACACCCTCCTCCTTCTCCTCCTTGTCGGGTTATGGATAGGTCAATTTTTGACGTACCATATTATTGATGTCTCACGTCGAATCGCTTTGAAAGCTAAATCAACTCGCGTGAGGTGAGCATTTGCTTAACGGCTAGCCAGCCGCGAGCCTTTCCGCTTGTACGCTATAAAATTATGGCATTCGTTCAAATGCACGATGATTTCAAGCGCGAATAACGGCTACTGCGAAGACTTCGTAACTTCATGGTACAAATAGCTGACATGTATGGTGTTGGCGCGATTAGATGTAATTACTGGTAATGTATAGCCATATAAGCATTCTGTATTAATAAAGGCGAGGAAAACTTCACGTTTATAGAAAATTAGATATTACTTTTCTTTACTTTTATCAGGTATAACGAAAGCCGCAAATTCCAGATTTTGCGAGATTAATTATTTGCGCTTTAGCATCATAACATTTTTAGAAAAATAATTCGAAAATCTCTTTGTGTTTTAAGAAACTTAATTTCTCTCTTTCATTGCGTACAAATATAATTCTCTCTACTTACCAACCTATCGTCTGGCTACAATAAACTGATTCGCGATATCCAAAATTCCTACTACTTATCTTTCACAATTTTGCATTTTTTGCTTTTTTGAAATATTATGTCAATTTAGATATGAAAACGAGCAAAACACAATTCAGTTATCTTACGTTTACATAATTGGAGCATCAAACGAAAAACTCAGAGCATAGCGCGAAAAGGCAGTTACCCTTTATTCCCTATTCGAGACGTGACTTTGCGGAAGACCCCTTTGACTTTATCCCTGATAAGTATGAACCGGTACGCTAATGGAAAGTGTTTAAATATTTAATCCAGCAACCCGCGGGGACCTGACCGAACGCGTTCTACGTTCGACACGGAGAAAATTTCATACTTCTGACCAGAGAAAATTTTGACGTTTAACACAACGTATAATATGTTTCTCATTACATTATAATACATAATTTATTTTATTATTTTATTATGATTATATTTTATTTGTTTCGTTAAAATTAGGTCTTATAAAGTAATTGTCTGTAAAAAATTAGAAAAAAATTAGATTAATATTATTAATCTGTTCTAAGATCTATTTATAATATTTTTATTAGTTTGATTATATTAGATGACTCTCACTATCCGAAAAGAAAGGAAAACAAACTTAGTAATATCAAACATCATTTAAATATTTAAACTTAAAACAATAAAATTGTACAAGAAATTCGCTTAATTTTTATTCTTTTTCTGCAAGATTATAATTTATATAAAAAATTCCTACATTTCTTTTGATTGCAAATATTACAAGACAGTTTTTAAACCGAAAAACGATTATATTTCATTCCAGTTACTTTAACATTTGGCTTCCAGAAGATATTTCTCGCGTACGAAAGGGGATAATTTTGCGTCGAGTGTTTGCGCACGAACATATCGGCGACTGCGTGTCGACTTGGCGAGAGTTAATGCGTGGTCGCATAGAAAGTAACGAGCAACCAAAGCAAACGAGACAGCCGGCCTCGTCGTCGTCCGTGTGCCCGTAACTAGGGTGCAATCAATAACCAAGATGGCTGTGCGCGCGCCCGCTGTAAAACGCTCGCGCCGTATTTAATGTTGCACGAGACGAACTAATGCACGCTCTCTCCCGATCACGAAGCCCGATGTTAAAGTAACAACATCGCGTCGCTCGTTAATCGACTGGATTAATATCCGGCATTAACGACGAGGCAAATTTCACGTGAAATAAAAATTTTCCACGCACTATCATCTCGAAATAATTTAAAGTAGATCCTTTTTGAAACAACGTTAAAGAAACTAAGCAAGGGAGGCTGCGAATGTCACAAGAGACTTAAATTTGAGACAAAACTAAATTAATAGAAATAAACAGCACACTAATTTAATGCGAAAATGCTTTTTAGCTATTTTTCAATTATATAATAATACTTAAGTACAATATATGATATTACAATAAACAAATTATTGCGTTATTTAATTACTTATTGACTCTAAAATAAATTTTTTCTTCTTATCTTTAAAATTTATAATCACCAAAATTTGTGACCGCGCGTATGTTATTTTAATCAATAACCCGAAAGCTATTTTTATCGTAAATTTTTGGGAAATATTTGCAGTGAATAAAAAATGCATAAAACTTACATAATAAAGAAATGTAATAAAATATTTTTGTCCGGTTAATCACGGTAAATGCACTCTTTACGACACTCTTCGACACGGTGGGGTTTAAATTACGAGATTACGGTATTACGTTCTCGGAATTGGCGTTACACAAGCAAATTGCTGAGAGACTCCTCGCGAGGAAAGCGCATTATAACCGCGGCATTATCAATAGTTGCCGATCGATATTAGCATAGATTAGCGCAATTTTGCTAGTGGCGTACGCGTCGCTCGGGCGCCACTTAAGGACGGTTAACCGTTCGTTAGCCGCGACGATCAAAACGGGGTTTGGCCGGGGACCCTCCGTAACCACTCCATGCAGTATCGTACTAATTGCGGCCGCGGATGGCGGTTACTGCTCCTCGGGGTTAATTCCCAGTGGCGTAGCCGCGGGAATGGCGCGACGCGACGAGCCGTCCGCGAATCCGTTTTCCGTCGTCCCTGCGTCCCTGGCGTCAAAGGGTTAGGCCGAAATCGCACGAGGAAACACTCACCGTCCGACCACTAGCACCGTTACAAGATGCTCAGTAATTACGCGTGATTAATGCCGGCAATTAAAGAAACGCGGTGAAACTCTGCGCGACGATATGAGCGTCGCTATGCTCGCGCGTAATCGTGAAACTACCGTTTCAAAAGTCCCTCTTGCCCCATTTCTCTTTTCTGTATCTTATTTTAAAAGAGCAGAGACAATCTTACTGGATATATTTTTAGATGTCAAGAAACTTTGTCGCAATTTCTGGACTGCGTAACATCAACAAAATTATGTCAGTATATATTATATGAAAAATATATAAATAAAATATCTACATTTTTCCAAAAAAAATAACTAAATAATTTTTTAAATTCTAAATTAAATTAGAGATTTTAAATATTAATTTCGCTTGCTGCTTAAAATTACTTTTGACGATCGCTGTTCGATATCTATGATAATGTTTTGCCGCTCACATGACATGCTAAATACGCGCAAATATAATCCAATATATTTTAAAGGAGTTCTCGCATCCTTCTCGGCACTCTTCGCGGGATCCGAACCCACGTGTACTCGACGATTTATGTATGCTCAAGGGAGACGAAGAAAGAGAGAGAGAGAAGGAGAGGGTGGGAGTGAAGCGAAAAGGGCGAAACGCCCCACGCGTGTCTGCGTATCGTTTACCCGTTATTTATTTCCTAAAATTTGAAAATTATACCGCATTTAATACGGCGCTCGCCGCTGCTCCTCCTCCGTGTTTTATTCATGTCGCAATAAATAAGGAACAAAAGACTGTTTTCTGCAAAGTGACGCATCCGATGCCTACAAGAGGGAGACTATACATTCCTCCTCCTTCGTACCCTTCCTCCCACAAATCAAATCGCGCTATCAAGCTGACACGGTCGTACGCGTCGATAATTATCGCAAATGTTTCTCTTTTACATAAATGCTTTTCATTTTTTCATTTGCGATAAACAATATTTTGATTATGCAATTCAATATTATATATATTTATTTGAAAATATATATTTATTTGAAAACTATATATCTTTATTGCATAGAAAAAGATTAATTCAATTCTTATATTTTGCAATATCGTATTTAAGAAAAAAAAAGATATTAAATATACAAAATTTTTTGTCTCGTTTTTGTAAAACTTAAAAGTTTTTCTATTACATAATTTATGTTTTTTTATGCTATGTCTTATTAATATATTTTATTAAATTATAATAATATTTTCCATCACATAATGCATCAATTTTTCTCTATAAATTTATACTTTCCTACTTTCAATAAAAATACTTTTTAATGAGTAAAATATATATTGTATAATAGAAAAAAAAATTCAATATATATGTATATGTGTGCTTTTATATCAGAGATGTGTGTATTACGTATCTTGCGGAACAAAAGAGATTAATGTGATTTCTAAATTTTACGACCGGGAAACATTGTCAACGTGACCGTTGCCGTTACTATTCCATAAGAACAATGGAAAGTTGTCCAAATTTTCAGCAGTCTGTTCTCCCTCGCTCTCTTTTTCTCTTCCTTTATACCTCGCACATCGGCGCACATTGTAAATGTGGACGCGCGTATACACAGAGAGATACTTCGTCCGTAGTCTACCGCTTTTAGATGCAATCTTCTTGGCCCCGGCTCGGTAGCCGCTTAAATAATAGATTTTACGACGTCGTGACCAAAATGGCCACGTAATATAACTTGGAGGGTTGCTGTAAATTGTGCGCGAGTACGCGTCGCTGAAGTTCACGTAATTTCGGCCCGTGCTTCACATTCTCCCGCAAGAGCGTATCGTGTGTAAGTCATTACACGGGAGCACGTAATTGGAATAACGTAAGTGACGTTATCAGCGCCGATCAAGGCCTACAAGTGCCGGGATACTACATTATATACCATTATCACTTCCGTTATTAAAGTGAATTAAGATACTTCTAAAGCAAATGAACTTTTTATCTGTTTCCTGGCGTAACAAAGGCGCGCGATCCACTATCTCTTTAAAATTTAATAAGACTATCTATTTTTTATTTAATAATTTAAAAACCTGTATTATATGATTTCTATCTCTCTCTGCATGATAATCCATTTGCATTATAAAATCCTCTACTTAGTTTATATTGGATCATATCCATATTCCAATAAAATCCCGTTATACATACTGACACTAATAAAATAGAATTTATATCATGATAAAACTAAAAAATATGAAACGAAAATTTATACTTATTGCAAAATATTAAAATTTCGATATTAATAGCTCACAAAGTGTCGAAACATTTTTCGTTCTTCAATTAATTCAAATAAAATAATTAAAGAATTATAAATAACAATAACATATATTATGTAAATTTCAATTTTGTTCAAAATTTTGAGCAATTAACATAAAGTAATATTAAGATATTAATTTAAATATAATAAAAGTAATATTACTTTCTTTCGCGGTTAATTCATCAAGATCAAAGCCGCTGTGTGATCATGCGATCGTCCAACGCGACCAGAGCTGAAAGTTAAGCGCGCTTTAATGATGCAGCCATAAGAGACCGTGGATTATTAATTTTTCGAAAGAGGACTACCGCGCAACCCACGGCCTCTCCCATCGGAGCGAGCGACACTATGGAGATAGAAGGAACGGCTCTTGGCAGATGGTACCCGAGGGGATATCCTTGTCCGGGATATCAAGGGTTACCCGCTGCCACCACGGGGACAGTGGCAACGCGCGCGCACAAGTAAAGGGTAACTGATTCTAATCACACGCCCTCGGTGTGCCGTAACCTACTACGGCGCTATGATGAATGGCCGGAGTGCAGCATGACTACCGAATGCGCGGCCAATGTGGACCCGCGATATTAATATCTGCATGATTGATCTGCATCGTACAACTTCAGAAGCGCCAAAGGGCCTGGGTATAATCATGATGCGAGGAACTTGGCATGATCTATCCTATTTTTCTCTTCGCTCTGTGTCTTAATTATTTATAATTAAATAAATAATAAATAAAGAGAGATATCCAGCATATTGATTAAAAAATCATAGAGTAATCGTAATTAAATAAATAATAGATAAAAAGAATAAAGAGGAAAAATAGTTTGAAGAGAGGATAAACGTAATCGAAAATTTAATTATTACTTCCATTTAATAGCTTTGCGAAAAATTATATGATTTAATAATCTATTAGAGACAAAACTCGACAAAAAAATTTTGATAAGCTTGTGGCCAACTACGCCTATTATTTACGCTAGCAGTTTCGATCATTATATCGCGAGTTTTCAGTGATTTTCATAGAAAGCAGCTTAAAAAATCGCGGTATGTCTGGTTTACGCCTGTGTTTATAGAAGCGGCACGCCAGAACTCCGGTATCCGATTCAATTTAGATAACAATCTCGATCGCCGCACGCGCAATAAAAATACGCGGTTCGACCGTGAATTATGGAGGCGCCGTATTAAAATCGTTTGCAATTTTGTATCTGATTGCGGCGCGCGACACGCTGTATAAGCCATTCGCATTTCGTTCTGTACTCATAATAAATTTTTTTGCGGGAAGATTATCATTCGATCCAAAAACGGTCATTGGTGAAACACAATAATTGGCCGGAAAAAAAAGAATTTCGTACATGCGCCGTACAAAATTTCACATATCGATAACATATCGATATTGCTATAATCGTCCCATTGTAACAACTAAAAGCAATAAAAATCTGTATTCAATATAAAAAAAAATCGAAGAATATTATGAAAATAAATAAATGTTATATTGCATAATAATAAAATAAAATATCTCACTTATTATTATTCAACTAAAGCGATTAAAAACCAACAAATTTCTTGCGCTTTCGCATTTTTCATAAAAAAATAGTTCACTATTTTTTACCTAAATGCACGTAAATTTGAGTAAATTAAAAAATTTTAATACATTTTCTGCGATATATATTAGTTTTCAAGGAAAAAGAAATTTGAATGTTGCGAATAAACAGTTTCTTCAGAGTAAGTATTTCACTATATAAAACATATGTCATTTTCGAAGAGAGCAAAACCTCGCGGAGACCTTCAGATCGTATGCCACTAGGAAATCGCTAACCGTCGAGAAATCGCTATCGACCCGGAGATCGTAGACGCGGTGAAAGGCTAACGCGATTCCGCTTTTTAGAGAGGAGGATAACAAGAGAATGTCTATTTCTCTTTTCAACGCGCGAGACAATTTTGCTCTAGATAAGATCGGGGCGAAATCCTCCCAGGACCACGCCGCCGACGTGATCGAGGGAGAAGGGAAGATGATTCCGAGATATCGCCGACATAAAACCTTTAAGGTTCAAATTTGCATGTTACAACCTGTACCCCACCTTTCCTGATCCTGTCTCCTTGACGTAGAGTCCCGCGACCGCCCGTACGCCCTCGCCACGGTGACTGCCAAATCCGAAAGCTCAGCCTTATCCCTGCTATTTTGAATGTAAGATTCTTTCTCTCGCGCGCTCTTTCCCGACCCTCCGTAACCACTCCATGCAGTATCGTACTAATTGCGGCCGCGGATGGCGGTTACTGCTCCTCGGGGTTAATTCCCAGTGGCGTAGCCGCGGAAATGGCGCGACGCGACGAGCCGTCCGCGAATCCGTTTTCCGTCGTCCCTGCGTCCCTGGCGTCAAAGGGTTAGGCCGAAATCGCACGAGGAAACACTCACCGTCCGACCACTAGCACCGTTACAAGATGCTCAGTAATTACGCGTGATTAATGCCGGCAATTAAAGAAACGCGGTGAAACTCTGCGCGACGATATGAGCGTCGCTATGCTCGCGCGTAATCGTGAAACTACCGTTTCAAAAGTCCCTCTTGCCCCATTTCTCTTTTCTGTATCTTATTTTAAAAGAGCAGAGACAATCTTACTGGATATATTTTTAGATGTCAAGAAACTTTGTCGCAATTTCTGGACTGCGTAACATCAACAAAATTATGTCAGTATATATTATATGAAAAATATATAAATAAAATATCTACATTTTTCCAAAAAAAATAACTAAATAATTTTTTAAATTCTAAATTAAATTAGAGATTTTAAATATTAATTTCGCTTGCTGCTTAAAATTACTTTTGACGATCGCTGTTCGATATCTATGATAATGTTTTGCCGCTCACATGACATGCTAAATACGCGCAAATATAATCCAATATATTTTAAAGGAGTTCTCGCATCCTTCTCGGCACTCTTCGCGGGATCCGAACCCACGTGTACTCGACGATTTATGTATGCTCAAGGGAGACGAAGAAAGAGAGAGAGAGAAGGAGAGGGTGGGAGTGAAGCGAAAAGGGCGAAACGCCCCACGCGTGTCTGCGTATCGTTTACCCGTTATTTATTTCCTAAAATTTGAAAATTATACCGCATTTAATACGGCGCTCGCCGCTGCTCCTCCTCCGTGTTTTATTCATGTCGCAATAAATAAGGAACAAAAGACTGTTTTCTGCAAAGTGACGCATCCGATGCCTACAAGAGGGAGACTATACATTCCTCCTCCTTCGTACCCTTCCTCCCACAAATCAAATCGCGCTATCAAGCTGACACGGTCGTACGCGTCGATAATTATCGCAAATGTTTCTCTTTTACATAAATGCTTTTCATTTTTTCATTTGCGATAAACAATATTTTGATTATGCAATTCAATATTATATATATTTATTTGAAAATATATATTTATTTGAAAACTATATATCTTTATTGCATAGAAAAAGATTAATTCAATTCTTATATTTTGCAATATCGTATTTAAGAAAAAAAAAGATATTAAATATACAAAATTTTTTGTCTCGTTTTTGTAAAACTTAAAAGTTTTTCTATTACATAATTTATGTTTTTTTATGCTGTGTCTTATTAATATATTTTATTAAATTATAATAATATTTTCCATCACATAATGCATCAATTTTTCTCTATAAATTTATACTTTCCTACTTTCAATAAAAATACTTTTTAATGAGTAAAATATATATTGTATAATAGAAAAAAAAATTCAATATATATGTATATGTGTGCTTTTATATCAGAGATGTGTGTATTACGTATCTTGCGGAACAAAAGAGATTAATGTGATTTCTAAATTTTACGACCGGGAAACATTGTCAACGTGACCGTTGCCGTTACTATTCCATAAGAACAATGGAAAGTTGTCCAAATTTTCAGCAGTCTGTTCTCCCTCGCTCTCTTTTTCTCTTCCTTTATACCTCGCACATCGGCGCACATTGTAAATGTGGACGCGCGTATACACAGAGAGATACTTCGTCCGTAGTCTACCGCTTTTAGATGCAATCTTCTTGGCCCCGGCTCGGTAGCCGCTTAAATAATAGATTTTACGACGTCGTGACCAAAATGGCCACGTAATATAACTTGGAGGGTTGCTGTAAATTGTGCGCGAGTACGCGTCGCTGAAGTTCACGTAATTTCGGCCCGTGCTTCACATTCTCCCGCAAGAGCGTATCGTGTGTAAGTCATTACACGGGAGCACGTAATTGGAATAACGTAAGTGACGTTATCAGCGCCGATCAAGGCCTACAAGTGCCGGGATACTACATTATATACCATTATCACTTCCGTTATTAAAGTGAATTAAGATACTTCTAAAGCAAATGAACTTTTTATCTGTTTCCTGGCGTAACAAAGGCGCGCGATCCACTATCTCTTTAAAATTTAATAAGACTATCTATTTTTTATTTAATAATTTAAAAACCTGTATTATATGATTTCTATCTCTCTCTGCATGATAATCCATTTGCATTATAAAATCCTCTACTTAGTTTATATTGGATCATATCCATATTCCAATAAAATCCCGTTATACATACTGACACTAATAAAATAGAATTTATATCATGATAAAACTAAAAAATATGAAACGAAAATTTATACTTATTGCAAAATATTAAAATTTCGATATTAATAGCTCACAAAGTGTCGAAACATTTTTCGTTCTTCAATTAATTCAAATAAAATAATTAAAGAATTATAAATAACAATAACATATATTATGTAAATTTCAATTTTGTTCAAAATTTTGAGCAATTAACATAAAGTAATATTAAGATATTAATTTAAATATAATAAAAGTAATATTACTTTCTTTCGCGGTTAATTCATCAAGATCAAAGCCGCTGTGTGATCATGCGATCGTCCAACGCGACCAGAGCTGAAAGTTAAGCGCGCTTTAATGATGCAGCCATAAGAGACCGTGGATTATTAATTTTTCGAAAGAGGACTACCGCGCAACCCACGGCCTCTCCCATCGGAGCGAGCGACACTATGGAGATAGAAGGAACGGCTCTTGGCAGATGGTACCCGAGGGGATATCCTTGTCCGGGATATCAAGGGTTACCCGCTGCCACCACGGGGACAGTGGCAACGCGCGCGCACAAGTAAAGGGTAACTGATTCTAATCACACGCCCTCGGTGTGCCGTAACCTACTACGGCGCTATGATGAATGGCCGGAGTGCAGCATGACTACCGAATGCGCGGCCAATGTGGACCCGCGATATTAATATCTGCATGATTGATCTGCATCGTACAACTTCAGAAGCGCCAAAGGGCCTGGGTATAATCATGATGCGAGGAACTTGGCATGATCTATCCTATTTTTCTCTTCGCTCTGTGTCTTAATTATTTGTAATTAAATAAATAATAAATAAAGAGAGATATCCAGCATATTGATTAAAAAATCATAGAGTAATCGTAATTAAATAAATAATAGATAAAAAGAATAAAGAGGAAAAATAGTTTGAAGAGAGGATAAACGTAATCGAAAATTTAATTATTACTTCCATTTAATAGCTTTGCGAAAAATTATATGATTTAATAATCTATTAGAGACAAAACTCGACAAAAAAATTTTGATAAGCTTGTGGCCAACTACGCCTATTATTTACGCTAGCAGTTTCGATCATTATATCGCGAGTTTTCAGTGATTTTCATAGAAAGCAGCTTAAAAAATCGCGGTATGTCTGGTTTACGCCTGTGTTTATAGAAGCGGCACGCCAGAACTCCGGTATCCGATTCAATTTAGATAACAATCTCGATCGCCGCACGCGCAATAAAAATACGCGGTTCGACCGTGAATTATGGAGGCGCCGTATTAAAATCGTTTGCAATTTTGTATCTGATTGCGGCGCGCGACACGCTGTATAAGCCATTCGCATTTCGTTCTGTACTCATAATAAATTTTTTTGCGGGAAGATTATCATTCGATCCAAAAACGGTCATTGGTGAAACACAATAATTGGCCGGAAAAAAAAGAATTTCGTACATGCGCCGTACAAAATTTCACATATCGATAACATATCGATATTGCTATAATCGTCCCATTGTAACAACTAAAAGCAATAAAAATCTGTATTCAATATAAAAAAAAATCGAAGAATATTATGAAAATAAATAAATGTTATATTGCATAATAATAAAATAAAATATCTCACTTATTATTATTCAACTAAAGCGATTAAAAACCAACAAATTTCTTGCGCTTTCGCATTTTTCATAAAAAAATAGTTCACTATTTTTTACCTAAATGCACGTAAATTTGAGTAAATTAAAAAATTTTAATACATTTTCTGCGATATATATTAGTTTTCAAGGAAAAAGAAATTTGAATGTTGCGAATAAAAAGTTTCTTCAGAGTAAGTATTTCACTATATAAAACATATGTCATTTTCGAAGAGAGCAAAACCTCGCGGAGACCTTCAGATCGTATGCCACTAGGAAATCGCTAACCGTCGAGAAATCGCTATCGACCCGGAGATCGTAGACGCGGTGAAAGGCTAACGCGATTCCGCTTTTTAGAGAGGAGGATAACAAGAGAATGTCTATTTCTCTTTTCAACGCGCGAGACAATTTTGCTCTAGATAAGATCGGGGCGAAATCCTCCCAGGACCACGCCGCCGACGTGATCGAGGGAGAAGGGAAGATGATTCCGAGATATCGCCGACATAAAACCTTTAAGGTTCAAATTTGCATGTTACAACCTGTACCCCACCTTTCCTGATCCTGTCTCCTTGACGTAGAGTCCCGCGACCGCCCGTACGCCCTCGCCACGGTGACTGCCAAATCCGAAAGCTCAGCCTTATCCCTGCTATTTTGAATGTAAGATTCTTTCTCTCGCGCGCTCTTTCCC
>NW_021850773.1:579275-611779 GCF_003651465.1 Formica exsecta
TCCTTCTCGCCCGTCTCTCGCACACACGCGTAATTTTACCCCATCCAAGGCCGACCAAGGATTTTACCAGCCAACCCCGCGATCTCGCAAGTCTCTCGAGCAGTCACTGCTTCCCTTTGTGAGAACAGCCTTTGGTCATTTCGAGGATTCCGCGCTTAAGCCTTCTTGTTTATGGGCAAGATTTCCCCGGTATTGATATCGGGCGACATCGCCTCGGTGGTTTTTAAACGATTGCCAACCCGGAGTGATCTTAATCCGCGAAGAAGCAGTAGACGTCAAGTAGAAGGAATTATTTCACGATTGTCGCAATGTAATGTGAATGTTTCGATTATTAAACTACAATGACAAGTTTTCGTTTTTTAATCCTACATATATCTTAAATCTACAAGAGAGAACTAATATGTAAATATATCTAATTTAATATAAACAAAAATTTTCATTTGTTGAATTAAATTCTTTCAATATGCAGTGTTATTAATTTCTACGTACACGCGCATGCATACATATATATACATACATAAAAATTATTGCTCCTATTTTAATACAATTCCCTAACAAAATTATACTCTCTTTATAAATGAAGCAACTCAGATATAAAATGGTATAAATCCACTCGTATTCTTTAGAGTTAAGAGCTTGTCAGCCTTTTTCGAAAAGTCGAAGGAAAAAGCTAGGAAAGGCCGGCGAGAGAGAAGGAAAGAGAGAGAAATCTTTCAGAGGCGCGGGAGAACGAGTGTTCAATTAATTGAATGCCGGATGTCGGAGTCGCGTCGACGACGGCTGATCGCGTTAAGTGAGTGCCGTACTAATTGAGATCTCTGCGTCGATACTGGTTCACAGGCGTGCATAAGCGCCTGTGCCAAACAATAACTGTTTGCACGAGGCCACCCCATCTGTTTGCGCAGGCTGCGTGCAAGCACGGCGAGGTGGTTGAAAATGAAGCACGCCCCGATGGTGATACCGACAGCGAACCAAAGCCGGGGTAGGTAGGTAGGTAGATAGATAGGTAGCTCACATCGCCCGATATCGAAGGAGGACTTTAAATTAAAGGACGTCGCGTCGTTGGCTCTACTCCGAGCAAACTCAGAGAGAACGTTATTTGCTTACAGCTCGACAAATTGAACCCCTACAGTCACGCACATCCACAATTGCGCGCGCGCATACGTTCCTTCTCGTCACGACGAACGTCTACTACTCCCCGTCTTTCGCTTTTTCGCCCGTGTCTGTCAAGTCTGTCGTCTCGCAAACGGCAATCAACGTTGGTTCTGAGAAATCGAAGAAACCGGCTTCTAAGTGGTTGATAAGAGCAAACAGCGCAAACAAAAATATTCCTTATTGCAAAAGCTAAAGTGGCTAGTTATTTATTCAGTGGCCCTAAAGTCTAATCTATAAATTGAGATATTGTATGTCTCGAATAATAATTTTCGTATAAAGTTTTCAGAAACATTTACTTCTATCAAAGAGAAAGAGGCAGTATAATAATAGAATAAAAGTTGTATATGTGTGCTTGCTAATATTGTATCATATTTCTATTTCTTGTTACTTCAAAGATGCAATCAGTGATTTGAAAATTGCATTGGACATATGTTGTTCAATTAATTTATAATCATAGTCACATCGCATTCTACAATTTCTATTCGGTAAATATTTATTGATAAAATTACACACTTTCAGCACGATGTTATAGTGTTGAGAAAATTTACCTCGTCATGATTGACATAAGAGAAAATCGAAAGATCAGCATTTTCAATCGTGCATTAATATTCATATAATATATTCTTATATAAGATTTTTCACCTCGATCAATTCCACTCCGGGAGTTCCAAGAGCTACCCGTACTTTTCCTTGGCCAAGTAACTGTTTGACTTGCTTTAAGAAAAAAATAACCGCGAGAGTGCATATGCTATATATCACAGAAAGTTCTAAAAGGCTTTTAGTGACATTTACAACTGACAATGAATAGTAAATTGACAACATTTATTTGATCGTTCGCCGCTTTCGCAAATTATCATTGCATGTCGCATAACATTAACCTGTACTATCGAATATATTATGCATTAGAATTTCATGAAAAACAAATTACGCAAAGAAACAACATATTATTGTAAAATATATGTAATTGCGAATGAAATGACTAGAGTCGCATATGATGTGTCAAGTATAACAAAAAGAGTAACGCGCCTTATTCTTTCACCTATGCCCTATGCCATTAATATTATAGTAAAAAAGCTCGTTTTCCATGTTTGTAGTCCATTTTTTAGAAAATATTTTTTTATTTCAAAAATATTAGAAAGAGATAAAGAAAAAAAGGAATATTTTAGAAAGATTAAAACACACACACACACACAACTATATGTATATTTAAATATAATAATATAATAAATTTTTCTCTCACTTGAAAAGAATTAGATCGATAATTTGCACACTAAGCATGTTGTGAATCCGATACTTGTGCATCAGAGTAAAAGCCAAGGGGAGAAAGCTTTACAACGCGTTCTCAGCGATAAATATCCTTTAGTGGCTTTATCGATTTCACGAGAGCCGGGAATGACGGATGACCTGGCACAACTCCCGGGGACAAATATTTTATGTTTTCTGCGCGCACGATATCTGTCGCACGTTATTTATCTCGAGTGTGTATTATTGTTGTTTATTATCTACCGCTCGGTACATTTAACCTGCATCATTTCCTACCGCGACACACAATGCCGTAACGGCAGCGAGATCTCGGAGACGAATAATGCCGCGGAATTTCCGGCCGCTGAAATTTCAACTTACGATGGACTAAAGTTGCCCTCTGTGTCTCCCAGCCTCCCGCGGCCCCCGCATCGTTTGTCATTGAGATCGTAGAAAAAAGTTCCACCGCGGGAAGGAAATAAAAAAAATATCTCGACAGATAACGCTGACACGCACGAAGGGGTAGAAGGAGCTGTTGCTCTCATTTCGATCGTGTAAGAAAAAATGTGAAATTTGATATAAATGTAATACTTTAATAAATAATAAAAACTTGCAATAAATGCACAAAAATATTTTCGAAAGTACTTATTAATGTATGTATATAAAAAAAAAAATTAATTCTTTAGCTCTTATAATACTATTTATAAAATTTGTTCATCTATTTTTGCAAATTAAATTTGTTATAAAATATTTCGTTGCTCGCAATATCAGCTGATAATAAATCAAAATATTGCACAATTTTTAACAATTTCTATATGAACTAATAAAATTCGATATAAATTAAACTTCCAAATATGGATGTGAATTTCGAATTTATTTCCGTGAATCGGATTCTAGCTCTATCCATAGAATGCTACACTTCACAACCCACGCGATCAAACGATAATTTTTTTTCATGCTATTGTTGTATGTGCCGATCGTATAATGTCATACCAGCAATCCGAACGCACATTAATTCACATAGGGCGACCGCGTGCATTGTGAGGTGGTAGCGCTAGGCTAGGGGCGGAAGGGAGGGAGGCAATGGTCTCCCTAATTTCGTGCGTGACGCATTTCGTACGATAACTTCTTCATTAGCGTTCCCACGCGATTGACATCGCGGAGCGGGTGTATCGGAAAACAAAAGAGCCAACGAGAACATATATAATTCTTTGCCCGATATTTCCGGAAACATCAATGATTGTCTCGCGACAACAGATTGAGCGAGCGATTTCGAAACGAGCGACGAGCAGGTGTAAAATCACGATGCAACTCGTCCGACAGATGGTCAAAAATCACGATGCGTGATTATGCCGGTTACCTGACTTCGCCAGCCTGATCGTCAGGGGGTGGACGGGCATTCGTCTAATACGAGGGGAACGAGATTCGACTGACATATGTAAGGCACATGCGAGGAGTTCACGCATGAGAAACGATACGGTTGCTCCGCAAAGTTTCTGCTAATGAGCAATTTCCATCAAATTCAACCCGGCCAGATTCCTTCCGTTATGCTAACCGCCGTTTTATTGAATATCTAATTTTGCCTATATTACTATAATATTACTTATAAATTATTTTTTAAAAAATTTCTTTTTTTATCGATCATACATATTATATGAAAAATGCATATTAAATAAGCAAGGGAGATCTCTTAAAAAAATCAATAAATCTAAAAAATATTTTCTGCTGTATATAAATATTTTTACTTTACAATACTTTACAATTTTTCCAGAAAAATTAGTAAAGTAATACAATTAAAAATAAAAACTTTAAACAACAAAATTCCACTAAAACCTCTCATTAAAAATTCCTTTTATTCACATTATTAATTATAATAATATGTATCGATGTAATATAAAAATTTTCCTTATCGTCTTTCGCGGAACGTAATTTTCGAAAATCGCGTAATTCCGTTCGTGATACGATTTATTTCGGCGACGCAGAATATTATCGGACGAATAATCAAACGGTCGCTCGTCGAGGTGAACGTCGCGAAAGAAGCATGGCAGGTGTCTACAGTTGCCCATCCAATCGGACGAATCTCGAATGGCATCTGCGGGGACCACAAATTCCCAACGTGACAATCGTCGCGTCCGTCAACGAGTGGGGAATAAAAAGAATCGCACAGAGCGCGCACAGGAGGGTCTGGAACGCGGGCGGAGGTGGGCGACCACCAACCACCTAGCGCACTACCAGTGGGACGAGCGGCAAATCGACACTGGGTGTTTTAAAACGAGTGCTATCGATAATCGAAATCGCTCGGGGGTTGCGGTTGCCCGGGGCTTTAGGGTAAATCTCGCGCCACATTCGCTTCCCCGGCCCTCTTTCTCCCTCTTTCGATCCTTCTCCCTTTCGTCTCTCTCTCTTTTTTTCCATCCTGCTACTCTTCACTCTTTTCCCCCCGTCGTCATTCTTTCTCTCGCTTTCTCTCCTCTCGCAACCCCGTCTTGCTCGCTCATCTCGCGCACGAATCGCATCATACACGCACACACACACACATGCAAGACACTCTCGCCACCCCCGCTTGTTCCAGATCACTCTCTCAGTCTCTGATTCCAGTCTCGAGGGTGACCAACCGCGAACATTCTGATACCTAAGCCACCGCGATCCTTGTGCGGTCTACCCCTAACTCGAATCCGAAACTCGCTCTGTACATCTCTCTCTCTCTCTCTCTCTCTCTCTCTCTCTCTCTCTCTCTTTCTCTTGATACTCTTCGCGGAAAACGAGATTAACGACCGCGGTGGCTGGCTCCGCAAGCACCCGTTTAGAACGGAACTATCGGCGCGTCACGTGCGTCCAAATCCCTTTGACTTTCATTTCCTTCTTTTTCCTCTCAAACATGCGACACGATCGTGAATATAAAAGAATCGTTCGAATGAAGAGCGACGACGTATTTAGCTCACGAAATCAGATCTCGTTTATCGTTAACCTATCATTAACACAGTAGAAAGCTTTGTTAACAATAAATTATAGCAAAAATAAATTATATGTATAAATAAATTATGTATAAATAAATGACATATAAATTCTGATAAATTTTTCTTCATTTCAATAAACATCATCTTTTCTTACATTTGATGGATGTGAAAAAAATATTTAATAATTGTATACAGGTGTTATGTAATAATAAAGATTCACTTTTTTATGATATAAAATTAATACTACAAAAACATTAGTTGTAATTGAGATATAATTTATCCTTCGCTTCTCTTTATAAAGAAAAACACAGATAATTTTAGAATTAAAAGTACCGTTATAGACTAATCCTCATGAAAAAATAGCATTATAA
Source organism: Formica exsecta (assembly GCF_003651465.1). Classification (NCBI taxonomy): domain Eukaryota; kingdom Metazoa; phylum Arthropoda; class Insecta; order Hymenoptera; family Formicidae; genus Formica; species Formica exsecta. The sequence goes on from NW_021850773.1 coordinate 585,001, forward strand.
TAACAATTATTAGCACTTTATGGATCCCCCCATAAATTAACTTTTTTTTTCCCAGGACCTTGAAAAGGAAAATGAGAATGTGTTATTTCTCCGACCAGAAACGATCAATTATATTCTTCGACGTGTTGCTTAATCGACTCTCGACGCGCGTTTTTACGAGCTCGCACGCGCGATCGTTGGACGGAACGCGTGTTGTAAGAATGCGCGCGCCTGAACCGACGACGCATAAATAATTTCACGGGGCCCCCCTTTAAGCGGCGAACCGCCGCGACAGCCGCGACGATAATAACAACACGGCCGTGACAGCGCCGGTGGTTATTTCATAATTCCGGTTTACGCACGGTCGCGCGGTTTAATAAAGTTAGCTCCGAAGACCGGAGCCGGAGAGACGTACACGCCAGTGATTCTTTTGAGATTGTTACAGAGAGCGAGCGCGCGATAGACACACTACGTCGCGCAACATTTCCATGGAATCCCGACGAATCTCCCGACGTAATCGACGCTATTCCCTTTGGCACGAGAGGTGAATTCACCAACGACGGCGTGATTCTTCGACGGTGGAATCCCTCGAACAAATTCGGATACGTATATATCCGTACATACGTAATCATCGCAGATGACAGGATGTGTTGAAAAGATTGTCAAACTCCTTCCCATCGTGCAAGAAAATAATATGATCTCAATATTTTACATATATGTATGAAATATATATTAACTTTATGATGAGATTATTTTATTTTATTTTACTTTTTTACAAAAACGAAGTTGGCTTTTCCTCAAAGAAAATAAAAAAGTGCCATTATTTCTTTCACAAAAATTTTATAATATGCTATTTTTTCCATACATTTATTGCGAATGATAAAATTGGGTGCTGAAATCTTTAGGCTATTTTAACTAGTCTTCAATATTTTGAATTATATATATTTGTATATTTCTACAAACAAATTTTGAAGATGACAAGTATATATCCTCTATACAATTTTTTTTAAATACTGAACAAATCTTGATAATTAAATTTTTTATCAAATAAATTAGAAATTACAAAAAAATAAAAACTGTAAATAAAAATAAAAACTATAAATATAAAGATTAAAATAAGATCTTTTACGTCTATATAATTACATTTTGAAAGTTTAATTTATGAAAAATACTTGCTTTAATCGTTTATTTCAAAGATTATTGCAATCACATTTTAATTAAGAAAAAATAATTAAAAAATGGATTTCTTCATTTAAATAATCCATAATTGAATTAGAATAAACTAAAGTCATGGTTTCTACGGCGTGATTCTTCGACGGTGGAATCCCTCGAACAAATTCGGATACGTATATATCCGTACATACGTAAGCATCGCAGATGACAGAATGTGTTGAAAAGTTTGTCAAACTCCTTCCCATCGTGCAAGAAAATAATATGATCTCAATATTTTACATATATGTATGAAATATATATTAACTTTATGATGAGATTATTTTATTTTATTTTACTTTTTTACAAAAACGAAGTTGGCTTTTCCTCAAAGAAAATAAAAAAGTGCCATTATTTCTTTCACAAAAATTTTATAATATGCTATTTTTTCCATACATTTATTGCGAATGATAAAATTGGGTGCTGAAATCTTTAGGCTATTTTAACTAGTCTTCAATATTTTGAATTATATATATTTGTATATTTCTACAAACAAATTTTGAAGATGACAAGTATATATCCTCTATACAATTTTTTTTAAATACTGAACAAATCTTGATAATTAAATTTTTTATCAAATAAATTAGAAATTACAAAAAAATAAAAACTGTAAATAAAAATAAAAACTATAAATATAAAGATTAAAATAAGATCTTTTACGTCTATATAATTACATTTTGAAAGTTTAATTTATGAAAAATACTTGCTTTAATCGTTTATTTCAAAGATTATTGCAATCACATTTTAATTAAGAAAAAATAATTAAAAAATGGATTTCTTCATTTAAATAATCCATAATTGAATTAGAATAAACTAAAGTCATGGTTTCTACAATAGTCTATGTAGCAATGCAATGACACGATCGACATCACGCCAAAACCTTGTAATCGCGAGGCAATCGAAACTTGGACGTCGACGCGGTCACTCTTCGAGCATGTCATCCCACAACGGCTTAACGTAAGGACTCGACGTTCCGTTATATCGGGCGACAGGCCCGTCGAGAGATAAGGCGAGTGACGAGTCTCCGGTATATGGGGTGGCGCGACGACGAGATCAGACTCGGTGTCTCCGGGGGTCGATCGCTCATCTCGGAATAGCGGTTGTTCGCCGCGGCCCAACCCCCTTATAATCTTCGCTATTCTCCACCGACTATCTTACATCGATCATCCGGCGGGTTCTATTAAATTTTTCATTGGCCTCGCAATATACCGCGCGACCTCGTGGAGGCGGTCTTCCGCGGCCACGATGTCGTCCCCTATGTGTCACCCTGAACGATCGGACGCGACGCAAATAGATCCGAATGAGAGAATACGCAGAGAGATATATAAAGTATGTTCGGCGAAAAAATCTGGTATCGATGATAAAAGTGAACTGTCAAAAGAAGTCGAGATATTGTATATTTTATAACCAGAAAATGAAATTTTTCTTTTTCTATTTGACATAATTTAAAAAAAAATATATATATAAATTTGCAAAATAAAATAAACTGAGATATACAGTAAAAAATTAGGGAAATAATAACTGTTTGTCTATAGTTTTGGTGTAAATTCTGTGAGTAGATATTAATATTCTCTCAATATTTAATTATTCAAACTTCAAGAAACGAGTAATTATCATTGGTTCATTAGATCGATTGTTGCGATATTCAATTAGTACAAGTTAATTTTGAAACTTTGTACTCTCATACCGTTCGATCTCATGACCTTACACATGCATATATAACTAACTATTATACATGCACATATTATGGAAGCTAGTTCAGAGTTACTACGCAAATCTACTAACTTTTGAGTACGTGGTCTTACAACTTTCTGAAATTGAAACATAGCACCTGATGAGTTATAACTTCAGATTATCTAACTAACAGTGCTAGCTAATCTGTCTAATTAAGATATAGTTTACAATTAACATCATAATCAGTTCGATTCTGAGCATTAATTGCATTCCGCATTTATACGTATCCATTAATTCACGGAATTAAAAACTTATATTTTTCATTTTAAATAATTTTTATTTTATAGATAAAACATTTTTATTATTATTTCCAAGAAAGAATTTATTATTATTTTCGAGAATTCAATGACTTTCTTTAAGACTGGCAATGCGTACACTTCCGGTATGACCATGTAAAAAAGAATTCATATATTCACAATACAGAAAAAAATATAAGAGCGAAAATCTAAGGCTAAAAGGTAAAAGTGACGGAATTATCAAGTAGAATCAAAACTTAAGGAGAGTCGTCGAGGAAAAGAGAGTTTGAGAAGGCGGCGGAAGAGGAGTTCGAGCAAGTAAGAAGCATTTTATGAAAATTACCTTCAAATAAAAAAGTAAAACAGATAAAAACTAATGTATGCGGGTGGCAGTGGCAGGGATGGTTCTCTCGTGCGCGATTTACATAGCGGAGCGTCGGCGATGTATAACGGAGAGAAAAAGAGAGAGAGAGAGAGAGCGAGAGCCACTTCTTAGAATATATCGACACGCCTTTATGTAGAGTACATAAAATTGCTTTTACCTTCTATTAACAATTCATATTTCTTGCGCAAGAGTCGCTCGCTCAATAAAAAGTTATTGGCGTGGAGATTTCTGTGGCTCTCTCTCTCTCTCTCTCTCTCTCTCTCTCTCTCTCTCTCTCTCTCTTTGTGTTAAGCTTGCCACACCGACGCGACGCTGTATGAGAGACATCAGCACGACTACGGCCGTTAAACCGCAACCAGTTCGAGAGTTCCTCGAGGCGCGCCATGGTCGCGATAATGCCGGGAATCTTCTTAATTGAAGAGTTCTTCGCGAAAACCGTTAAGCCCGTTCCTTTCACGGCTGCGTATTCTTACGGGTATTCGTTGTCGTACGCATTGTATCTTAAAATTTGATTTTGAAAAGAAAATTAAAACTCAGAAGAAATTTCTTGATTCACACACAAATAAATCTATTGTATAAAACAATAATATAAGTTATTTTTATTTTAGTGATATGATTCATTTTTGCCTTAAATTACATTTTGAGAGAAAAAAATTAAATTCCAGCCCTTTCTTAGTATCATCAATGTAAAATATATAAAATTCTATGTTTCTTCTTACATTGATGTATAAAAGTTTAAGCGATAATGTTAATAACTAAATTTCTGGGAAATATATAAAAATATAATATATATATAATTTTTTTTGAGATTTTTAATATTTTTATATTTTCGAAAATTTAAATTTAAGATAATGTTTCAAAATTCATAATTTCCGAAATAACGATCATCTGTTTGAAAAACGCGAGAAACGAACGTCAGACAAACGTCACGGTCAATTGCGATGCGACTTTTCATGCACGATGATTTAACCGAATCACAGCACGAAATCAGGAAGCGTCTCGTGCTTCCTCCCTTGTTTCCCTTGTCGCCCGACGCTTCCGGGGTGAGTTTTAAAAGCGGTAATTACTTCCGTCCGCTTTGTTCGCCGCGCTTAATATCCGGGGGTGTCGCGCAATTTAGGTCCAGGTGGTCGCCACGAAAATCGTCGTAAACTATTGTTTCCACCCTTTGGATTTATCGTATCGTTTCGATTCCGCGCATCGCCAGGTGTGGCGCCGACATAATAAGTATCAGAGAACACGTGTACGTATACATGTTCGCGATGGGACTTTGACAGATTTCGCGGAAGATTTTATCGATCCTATCGCATGTCACGATTGTAAAGAACGCGACAAACAAGCGGCTTAAATAATTTGAGCAAAAATTTGTGCTCTCTCTTTTTATATATAAATAAAAATAAATTTATCTTGAAGATACGCGAATTTAATACGTATTTTAAAAAATTTTTAAATCTATGAAAGCCAGATAAGAATTAGAAAGAGAAAGAGAAAGAGAATGAGTGGCTCGACCGTCATATACGATCGATACTAACGCGAGAGTATCGGTCAAAGGGCACGTCGGGTATCGATTGCAACCCCCGCCTTGAAGATGGAGGCCGGGATTCTGACCGAAGTTACTTCCGTAGACTTCGGGAGCGAGTTTGATATCGCGTGCACGAAATCGTAGGTCGCGCAAACCGTGCTCTCTTTTAACCGCACGAACCAGACGATTGATCGACTCTTTACAATTATTTATTCAAGATTATTCAATCAATGGCGCGAATATCGTCGGATGCGTGCAGGAAAATTTGATACAAGTTCAAAGTACAAAACCCCTAAAAAAATTGCCTCAAGTTTTTAAAAAAATTATTGGTTTAATTTGCGCTACAATAAAAGAACTATGAAGACATAATTTTAATATAACAATTTTAAAGTCTGCATATATATATTATATATCATGGCAAAGAAAATATTTTCACTTAGAATCTATTATTTTAAAATATTTTCCAGACATGATAAATCAAACACAATTGAAAAAAGAAAGGATATAATTACAAATTTGTTATAATATAAAAATAAATTTTGTTCATAAAGAACCCAAATTACGAAGGTCTTTTTAATTGTGATGATTTTTCTTTCTTATATATCAAAAAAATTAACTTTCATATATAGTTAATATTAGCTGCAAGTGTTATTATTTTGATCTCATAAAATAATAATATTAAAATATTAAAATAAATCAAATTGTGTAATATAGATTTTATATTTAATCTCTTTTAGAAGCTTGTATAATAATTCTATAAAAGCTACTTAAGAAGCTCTTGCTAACGATAAGTATATAGTTTTAAGATTCAGAGATATAAGACAACTATATATGGGATACGATCGGATATTTATGCTATTAGCTAAAAGAATTAACTTGCTCACAGAATCTGGTAGCCAGCAACTAACAGCAGTTGAGCTGCGCTCGTAATCCGTCGAGCATCGATAAATATTGCTCATGGAAAAAATAGTGGCATTTGTGTGTACACCGGTAGATAGGTACACCGGTGAATGCCCGCGATGAATATTCGCGCGACGCGACCGCGCACGATGGTAACGGTAGCTGTAACTTATCCGCTGAATAGAAGATGCAGTAAACGTTACGCACGTCTGTAAAGTACGTGACGTTATTGCGCGAATAAATCGCTAGCCGCGAGCGAGCGAACCTTGCAGACGATATTTCCAGATCGTAGCTCTCGCGTCACTGCGAAGTCTAATTATATTTTACATTTACGCGTGAGGTTAACGTTAACAGGCATTTCTGCCTGCCGGATCATTCCGGTATAGCGAATAAAACGCTCCGCGTGAAGTTGAAGTTCTGTATTATGTCCGTTATGTGGCGAAGAGAGAGAAAATAATCTCTCGCAAACCTCCGCGCTTCGCATTTTGCGTAGTGCATATAAAATGTAGAAAGAGTTTTTGCAAGGACATTTCTAAGAACATAATTATTAATTGATAGAACAAGATAGCAAAATCTATGTACAATTATTTTTTCTTCATTTCGAGTACTGTAAAATATTAACGATATAACGATAACAATAAAGATATAATAAATTGTAGAATAATATAAAATTGTTAAAATAAATATAGCAGCGCGTGTGAAATAGTATGTAAGCTGCGATTTTTCAATCTTATTCCAGCGACATCGTCGTCATTGCAAACCCAGTGAAATGAAATCGCTGTTGAGTACGTACCACCGTATACAAGAGATAGATGGGATGGGAGTGGGTGAAGGGTAGAACGGTGGTTAGGGATGCTTTGAGCTTGCCGCGGCTTTGTGGATGCCCTTTGTGGGTTCCGCGCGTCTGCGTTTAATATTGCCAAAGTGCTCAGGCAAAAACCGACTGAATTATGAATTATCCTAGAAACGAATCTCAAGGTGTCGTATACGCGGTTGTCTAGTTAATCACGAATTTCTATCAGCCATTCTATAGTTATGCAATATATAATAATACTTTTTTCTTTGTATTACCAATATATTGTAAAAAAGAATTTTTGATTTGCAGAAGAACAAAATTTTGTATCACTCTGGTTCTAAATTTTATCAATTAATTGCAAGATATTGATAGTTTTGTTACGTATAGTCTTTTGCGGAATGTCAACTTCAAATCTTCTCGTACTTTTTTTAATTTCATATTATATATTATTCTAAAAATCTGTAATTGCAATCATAAAATTATCCGCAATTTTTTATACAATCCTGACATCTAAAATTATATCAAATTTGTTTATCATATTATACTATAACTGCAACGCGATAAAATACAGCTTTATATGGAGCAAAAATCGATTTCGCATTACTCATCACATGATTTCATCGAAATGCTCTTTGAACTTCTTCGTGTCGTATTCTTGACCCATAAAAATAATAGTATCGATATAACTCGTTTTTCACGTAATATCTCGTTATAGAGAATAAAAGATAACATTTTAACGGATAACGAAGTCAAATGATAAGAATATCGCATCTTGGAAAAAAATACACGAGATAACGATATTATATATTTTATATATGTATATATATATATAAATATGTGTTCGAGAGTCGATCCCGACGAGATCACCCGAAACTTTGCGACGCTCAGAATTGAGTGTGAAGCAATGTGTAACACGAATCCGTAGATTCACTGGAGGAATTGGATAAGAAAAGAGTACTCACGTGAGATCGTAGTTTTAATAACGAGTTTATTAGAAAACACCAAAAAGAAAGAAAAAAAGAGTACCGTTCTTCATTTCCTAAGTGGATGGTGTTATAGACATCACTCTCTCGTCAAAAACACCAATAGTATTACAGCGTTCCTCTGTCGCGTACTTATCTCTATGCGCATTTTATCTCTCTATTCCGAGGAAACGCCATTCGTGAATTATCACCGAGAATGAAAACGGAGATCCACGCGCTACTTGTTCGCCATATGTTATTACTTTATAAATGTCGACGAAATCTAAAAGAGTCCATCTAATGTCAGGAAGGGTTCGGTTTAGTTCTGTCGAGGCGCGGAGGAAATGTCAAGACCTTTTCTTCTCTTCGATCGCTCGCATAACTCGCTCCGGCCCACGTAGTCTTCAACGCGCGCCCAGTCATCGATCGACGTACGCGTTCTCTTAGCTTCAAGTTGACAGAACAGCATTTAATATCCGGTGATGATAAATAAGCGTAGCGAACCGAGCCTTAAGCGAAATGTCCAAGAGACGATACGCGTCATATACGAGTGTGAAAGATAATAATATGAATAATTTCGAGAAATCTTTTCCACGCATATATAACTGCATGTTCTAAAATAAGTTTAGCTTATTAAGACATATAAATGTAAATTTATAAATGTATTTAAAAAGTTGTTTTCTTTTTCTTATATTGCATGAATTACGAATTATATTAAATAATCTAAGTAATCACGGCATACAGACATTATAATTTTAAAAATAATCTAGTAAGACAAAAATTTGAATTTCTTCAATAATGCATTGTTTCAACTACTACTATTATATTTCTGCGAGTCTCATAATAATTTTTTATACAGTCAAATTCTAAAGATTAACTAAATTTTAATTATTTTTAATTATTTTTAATTTCAATGTTTTAATGATAAGCGTTATCTCATTTATCATAACATAAGCAAAGTCAGCAATGCCAGTAATAGCACTTCGCCTCGTTTAACAGCAACATTATCCATCCTTCACATTTTTATATGCGATCGCGAAACGACAGGCTGATGGGGCAATCCGGTCGAACGCTATCTCTTTCATTCGCGCTCTCGTATCTACGTGTATGCATCTATCTGTCCACACAATCGCGCGAGTGCTTGCACGTTCTGTTCATCGAATAAAGAGAGGAATGAACGAGAGGGACGAACGAGAGCGAAAGGAAGCGAACGGGCCACACGTCCATTTTTCACGGGCATATAAATGCGAGTTATTAATACGCTAGTATTGTGCCGTACAGAGAAGGTAATTAGTGGCCAGTTCATCAGTCACTCGGCCAGATCCCCCGACGGTCGAGGGAAAGAAGATCTTCTTCGAACCTAAGCGAGAGAGATCTAAGTTCCCATCCTTTCTTCCCAAGGTTACAAGAAAGATTAGACAGCTAATGAAACCACGATTGGTACGGGAAGGACGGAGCGAGTCGAGCACGATGGACGGAAAAGAGAGGAGATGATGTGAGAACGATGGGAAGCGGAAGAGAGGAACAAGGACGGAGATAGCGCTCTCTTGGTCCCGATTAACGCAAGTTATATTTTGTGCCTTGATCGGCCGACGCTCAAAATTTTTAATTAGGCGTATCAGCGATTGATCTCTCAGATCGGAGAGAAGATGACAAGATGAAGTATGGACAAGCTAGAGAAGTATGATATACGTGAAGCGATCGGAAAAGGATAGTAATAATACAAATTAAGCTAATAAAAATGGAGAGAAAAAAAGTTGAAAATAAATTTGCTTTCAGAAAAAAATTGATTTCATCGATCTGTAAAAGCATGCACAATAAATCTTATATATTTATTTATATATCTATTTTTCAATTGTCACAATTACGTCTCAATAATATAATTATTATAGTAAATTTTAAAAAAAAATCTTATTCTTTAATTGATATCTTTATAGGCTAGACTTTAACAAAAATTGAAACCGAAAATTAACCACTTCAGATTAAAAGCTAAAATATTGCAAATAAAATAATATTTTCTAAAATTAAAAAAAAAATCGTCTTTGAATTCCTGGGAGACTATAAGATTGATTAACATCGTGATAGATCTGGACACTCTGGATAAGCAACGCGTCATGATAAGGAACGTCTCCTCATCTTGATAAGCGACACATATCTACCTTGCGCAAGGGAGATATTAATGGCAGTCGAGCCAAGAGCAGTTCTCATCAGTAACTACCACGGGAAGTCCAGGTCCAGGTCGACGTATTAGCTAATGTGTCGTCGCGATTACCGCACCTGGAGTTAGTTGGCCCCGACCGCGCAATTGGCGGCACGTCGCATCCGTACGCGTGTCATCCGCGCGCACGCGTTGATATCCGCATGCACGTATCGCCCCCGAAGACAGGAAGCGTAGAGCGTTGATTGGCTGTCCGGAGGCGGTTGCAGCCGACTGCGTGACCTCTGACCCAACCCCCGTGGGGCGCGCGCACGTCTCCAACCCCAAGGAAGTAATTACCTTGCCACCCGCGCTCGATAACCGACGCTATCGGACGCCCCGTCCTGACGCGACTGCCGGGTCGCGCGCGTGTTCACGAGCACACGCCCTCGACGATACGTGTATCAAAACCGAAGGTGTCTTAGAACAATTGATAATTATTCTCTTCTATAATATATAGTTATATTATTTAAATTTTTTTAATTGCCATTGTTAAAAATTATATATAAAATGAATAAATATAAGAGAAAAAAAATAAAATAAAGAAAAGCGAGGGAGGTCAATCGCGCATCCCCCTTTTCACACACTCTTCGATGAGGTCGATGTTTTTGAAAGCAACATCCTTTTCAACTTTTTATTAACTTAAATTATTGCTCTCCCCCCCTAAAATAAAACAGCAAAATTTCATCATTTGCAAGAAAGAAATTAAGATCGATTGTCATAAATTAAACTTGTTAGTATGTCCTAGCAGAAATATAAGTTAAAATATTCTGGAAGTATGCTATACAAGAAAATTTTTAACCAGCTAGCTACAAATTATTTTCCTGGATATTAAATTAAACCACAAGCTTATAAGTATGACGCAAAGTTACTTCTACTGAAGCAATATAACCTTCTTACAGTCTGTAATGGACAAATTTAACGATGCTTCTACCTTGACAGAGATGGGATAATGGGACGGTGGCAGAACATCCTTTGATGTGTGTAAATAAATACGCGGTCATTAATACGTAAACAATCGCGAGTCTCGTATAATCGATCCTTTCATCTTCGCGTTAATATTATTACAACCTGTCAACGTTCATCTAGGATAAGCACTTCGTTACTTAACATTGATTAGAGTTTTATTTTGGAAGTATACGTCAAAAACGAAAACTTAAAAAGAGTATTAAAAGGATAACTATTATTTATATTAATTTTACAATTGGCCAACGTTGATTAATTTATCATGCTACTAATAAGTAATTTTTTTATAATTTATTAAGATGATTGCTAGCTACGTTAAGCCATTGTGTACAATACTATTGTAAATAGTATTATCAATTGACTCACCCGTCCTATAAGCAATCAATTAAACATGATAATATAAATAGCATTGTCGAATATGTACAGGGATATGCTATTTGCGATTCATCCGAGATCACGCTATATATATTTCCGATTATTTGACCGAAACGAGCAATGAGTCTACATACGAACGATGGGGGACGGTTTTGGCCGACGCAAGTGATTTCGTCGACAAGAGGGTGGTTCGGGGGTAACTTTCGCGGCGCAAAGTGCAAGATGAGAATCGCGCATAAGGTCACGCCGTGGGGTTAAACTAGGCAGACTCCTATTGGCAGGCCAATGCCAAGCAAGGATCGCGATTGGTCGAAGGTCGTAGGGTCGCTTCACCTACCCCCAATCCAACCTGACCTCCCACGCGAACTCGCGAGCTAGTAACCGCCACCCTTCTCCGGATTTCGTGCCGGGGGGTTGCGCTGTCTCGCGCATTCCAACACACCGAGTGCAAAAATCCGGGAGAACTTGTTCTGCTCAGTGCATCTGATAGCAATAGCAAAGAGATTAACTGCGGCGTTTCACTTCAAGACAAACAAAACACACTGTGTATTTCAGTTACGCGAAATTAAATTTTTCGAAAAAAATGTAATTATCTTTTTATTCCTTACGTAGATAATTCTTTCTGCGATTGAATGATAATCTTAAAAAATATAATTTTAAATATATGTAAATTTATACCCTATATAAACTTTCAATTTGCAAGCGCAAACTTCAAATTTCAAACTTGTAATTCTCGATTGCCACTTCTTAATTCTCAACTATTACGTCGCAAATCTCGATTAAAATTTACATACTATTTAAATAATCGATCATATTAAAAAGAAATAATGACAACTATTTATTACAAATTTTCTTGTTTCTCGCGATTTTAATAGACTACAAGGATTAAATGATATATATACGCTTTGTTTCGCGATATAGTTGCAAGACAGTAAAAATAAAAAAGAAAGATAGATTAAAACGAGCGTAAAGTCGTAACGCCATTCATCGGGCGAAGGACAACCGGCAAACCGTGGCAATTAACTTCCACCGAGGGCTTTTTTATCATACCGCGATATTATTAGACAAGCGGTCAACCCTCGCTGAACACGAGGGGTGAAAATGTCGCCGCGCGCAGATGCGGTAATCCAAATTTAGTGCGATATAAATACAGCAGATTAGAGCGACTGCTCTATTTTTTTATTGTTTCCATGATCCATGACACGATTTACGAAGTGAAAAAAGTTACGACTAAAACGAGTGGATATAATCGTGTTATATCCCTCATTCCTATTGTGATAAACGATCATAAAACTAAATACGAGATCAATTATCAAAAGTCAAATTTCAATATAAAATTTGTCAATATACGCACTTTAAAAACTTCATTTGATTTGTTTTATACCAGTATCTTTTATCAGAATGCGACACGCACGAAAAAATCCGGAGTATCTTTTTCAATATTATATAACACACGCACAAATGCAATTTAATACTTGTCATAAAAATTGATATGTCATAACAAGATATAATTAAAAAAGGACAGACAGGAATATACATATATAGGATAAATGAAAATATATAAATATGATGTATTACACATAAAACCTGAAAACAAATTTTTAAAAAATTGCTATTATTGCATATTATGTATTAAATTAATATTATATATAATTATCACGGTTATAATGTAAATAAATGTTTCATTAGCTTGTATAACAATTGACATCCTTCGTAACGCACGATATTCAAGCCGCGTAATTAAATCTGAAGCGCGGAGGCTAATTACACAATGGCCCTTCGTGGATACGTCGCTCATTACGATTTAGTAATTGTTCCGGCACGTAATAACCGCCGGTATCTGTACAGTATTATTGTTTGGTAGGGTGTTATTGCCTGAAACACGTATAACGTAATTACTCTAACGCAATTAGGAGCGTCGCGCATTGGTCTGCTTCTTGTCTCTAGAAATGGGCCGCTCTCTCGACACAGATTGGATTAACGAATATTATGGGATAGGCGTCAAACCAAAAATCGATACTACTGTCAACCGCGATTATTGAACATCGTGCGCAATAATCGTTACTGATGAAAAAGCAGATTGAAATACAGATGGCTGAAATAAAAACAGCTTAATAAAAAAAGTATACAATGACCTCAGATTTAATATAAAATTTTCTCGATATCCATATGTTATATACATATGATATTATACAAAAACTACTTGACTGATTTACTTTCATGGAATATATAAATGTATATGTATTAAATTTCCTATAGTAGATTCGATCCACACATGATAAAATCTCATTTCTACGTAATACAAAATAAACTTTCCCATATTGGATTTTATGCCTGTAAATTCTTTCCTTTTTTAAGAAAATATTAATATAATGATATATCAACACTTAATGATTAAAAGGAAAAAATACAATTTTCAAAATACAAGTATACGATACTTATTCTCTTTTTAAAAAATGCATAAACATACACTGCTTTTCTCGCTTCTCGCATAAATATTATACAAATATGTGTATCATACCTTTTGCATCTCTCTGTAGAAATGAAATAAATTTAATTAATTAATTATATAAAAAGAGCTAATACATATCCAAAAAGAGAAGAGACGGATTTAAAATCCAAATAGTTTTGGAGATCTGCAAATGAAAATTATAATAATTGTTTGTATAAATGATATTTTTTCTGCTTAAAATAAGTTACTAATAATTACACTATAAATGCATATATCATATACCGCATTACAGAAAAATAAAGAGGGAGAGAGAAAACGATCTTGACAATTCTTAGTAGCTGCCAAGAAAAAATAGAAGTTTAAGTAGGTATTTTAATTCAAATTCCGGGATCAAAACACATCATCATAAAGACAGAAAAAGATATAGTAAAATTTAGTAATATATATATATTCTTTCTAAACTTAATATAAGTTTTAATATTAAGAAATGTAACGTAACAAATAAATAATTCTATATGAAAAAAAAATAAAGCTAATTCGATCTTTAAAAAATGTTTCCAAAATAATATCTTTATTTATATAATTTTTTTTACATATTACGCAATATGTTTTAAGATGCTTGATCTCGCAATTTAAAATGCACAAATAATAGAACAGCCATATTAATAAAAAATTATACATCGATACACCATAAGTGCACATAATTTATATGCACACGTGCATTGCCTTTCCATTGCAGCAGGTATATTTCAAGCACAGGATATTCTACATGCATGCGTCTCGCAAGGGTACGGTTAGGGTATTAGATGACGATTATCCGAGTATTCCTTTCGGTTTTAAGGTTTCTGGCTAGGATCTCTTCGTGTTCAGGCGACTCGCAGCTGCCAGACCACAAGACTGATACCGCTATTTCCGCTATTGCCAAAGCGCAGCCCTTCGTAAAATGTCGAAAGGCGCACGTGCACGCGAAAAGAAACCGCAAAGTAAAAGTATAAAACTACATGTATTAACTTCTGTATGGGAGAAACATTGATCGATTTTATATAGGATGTTCTGGAAATCATTCTATCCAAACTGTAGAAACCATATAATGACAAGAAGAACAACTCTTTTACAATATTATAACACTAATTATTTTGGGATAAATAATTAAAATTTCTAAGATTCTAGCCAATGTAAAGATATTTAATCTGAAAAAAAAAGAAATAAGAAATTTAAACACACAGCTGGAATAAATAAAGGCTCATGCGAAAAGAAATCCTACACATTGTATAGCGAGTTACAAAATTTCGACTTATTTTATCAAATTTATTGCGACGTTATTACATTCTCGAAGCAAATAAAAAAATACACCAGCAACAATTCGACACAACAGGTGAATACCGCGGGCGTTTTTGGCGACCGGTTTGTATAGAAACTCCTTACTAATAGATTGCAAACAACGGAACTATTCTCGCAAGTCAATCCAATTGAACAGACTCAAAAGCGAACAGCGACGGACAAACACGGGCGATCGGTTATCGAAGCGATTAAACGTGTATATCGCCGTGTCTGTCCGCCTATATCCCGGCTGCGTGCAAATATGCGCGGGCAAACTCGGAAGCCGCGCTTCCAACAAGGAAACACCAACCACGTCGACGTGGCGAGCGTCCGTATGCACAACCGACGCCGTCGTGCTCTCGTGGGAAATGCCGTCAATTATATTTGCGGCATGACGAGAGCGGCCACGGACAAGCGCGCAAGGTACGCCCTGAGTTCTCGAACGAGCGGGGAACGGTGGATCCCCGCTGTCGTCCTTCTCTTGCCGAATCTCTCTGTGTGTTTGCGCTGGCACTCTAATTAATTATCCGCCGCGTCTCCGATAATGTAACACCGCGCGAGGCGCGTTCCCGCTCTACGAATATCCGAGATTACGACCGTTCCGACTCTAGCAGAAAATTTTACAGCAGAATATTTTACACGCGTACCTGTAACTTTCAAAACGAACGGCTGTTTTAAGAGAAATTTTCCGCGATTCTACATTTGCGATTGACGAAAATTTTGCGTTTTAGGAAACAATATCAACATTAGTATCCCGAAATTAAAATATTTAAGAAATTTATCGAAAAATGTAACGCTAATTAATTCGAAATATTAATATACAGACTTGTTCATTATTATTAAATAAAAGTTTCACAAGTTAGATTTTTTTTATTAGAATCTGTGTAAAGTCAATGGCTGTTCGAGCAAAAAAAAATTTGCTGGATTCTAACTAAGAAAGATATTTAATATCGAGAAATAATAACAAATTTTAATTATAAGAAAATAATAGGCAATTAAATTCTAAAAATATAGATAAGTAATAAAAAATTGTTTTCAGACTAATTCACAGTAGATTTAGTCTTATAATTTCATTTTAGTTTCACCGATATGTTTAATCAAGTGAAAATTTACACGTACGAAAGACAAGTAATAATTTCGACCTCAAAATAATAATCTTTCAATAAGATAAATTTATTTAATTGATAGCATAATAAAATCATGTATGTATTAATTGAAATAATACAAGGAGCTATATTGAAGTAAGATATTATCATCGAAACAGCAGAATCTAAAAGGAAGAAAATTTATTCGATACTTCTCGCTGTTTTAACTTTTCAACGACACACGGCACGTGCAAACGCAACGCATGAAAGTTATATGTTGACGCTCATCCACCGGATGGACAAATACTCGTCGAGCACCACTCGGTAACGCGGGGAGCTAATAAAAGGAGTCGCGCTGTTCCATTATCAAAGCTTTCTAAGGGTTCGCAGCTAACCGCTTGTCTGTAAATGGGCGCGCGACCCTGCCAAGCTCTTTTATTACACTGATACCCACAGATGATCAAAGATGAACAATCCGACTTCATGCATGTAATAAAGCTTATAGCAATAGCTCGCATGCAAAATTATGCAATAGAGCATTCCTTTCCCCATCCTTCTCATATTTACAAAATGCAATTGTCAAAACCACATCATTGAATAACTAATCAATGAAATAATTAAGGCAATGACGTTTATTTTTCTATGAATAATGACAATGAAATACTATAATATTTTTCCGAGAATCAGAAAACGATATTATTTAAATAGCTTTTAAATAGCTTACTATATATAATTTATTTACGTAATCGACCAGGTTGTTGTTAACTAAACTGGCTTCAAGACTGCGAGGACTACTAACGATACGTACTTGACAGTTTACTCGAGTATAGCTAAAGAACTATATGGGGCATAGATCTGAAGTATGCACTCGGTAATGTAGAAGGCTAATAGAAGAAGTCACGCAGTGCTATTGTTAGTGGACAATGCTGCAGATGGTTAAAATGATTCTCATCTCCCTATGCTCGCTGTTGAATGCGAGTGCGCGAAGTCACTTAATGCGTTTTTGTACGCGTTATATTTCAGTGTGAATTATCAATTGATAGAAAATCAAAGTGTTTTACAAAAACTACGCAAAAAGCGTAGATCACATATAATATTTAATTATGTACTCAACAACGATCTCAGAAAATGAATATCTTAAGAAATAAAGTATCCCATATATCCATTATCGGTAAGATATAGAATTGAAATAATACATAATATTTCCAAATATTCTACAAAATGCGCGACAATTTTTAGTAAAATTGAAAAATTCTAATTAACTTCAATTGCCTATATTTTCTTAGATAAACATGACTTTCTTAGCAGCAGCATTTTTGGAATATAAGCGTTATTTTAATTCTTATTATATTAAAATAATATAATAATTATGGAAAATGCAACAAAAATGAATAAATATATTATTTGACACAAATGTAAAATATAAAATGTTTTAGCAATTATTAAAATATTAAATATTAATTCGCGAACTATGATCGGCACATAATTGCTGCATTTTACCGTGAAACTATTAAAATGATAGAAGTTAGATTTAAATCTACAAATTTTAGAAATATGATTTAAAAAATATTAGAATATAATTTTCGTAGAAAGAAAAAAAAAACGGATATGTATATGTGTATTTCGAGGATATAAAGAAAATAAAAAAAGGCATATGTATCGAGAGATATATAGATATATATTAGTAGATATATTTGTCGTGCAAGAAAATTTAATTAGGATAAAACTCTCTTTATTGCATATATAAAATATATTATTATTCTAAAAAATATAAACAAACGCGAATATTGTCGTCACTGAAATTCATCAGTCGTGTCGTCTTATATATTTCCATTCTTTTGAACCATTGTACACACAATAACATATTATACATATGCGATTTCTGTACAACATTGAAGAACGCTTTTTACAATCAGACTGATAGTCAAATAAAATGCATGACGTATAAATTAGCATTTTACAGAGCATAGTGTTATACGAGATAACACGATAAAAAATTCATAGAATATTGAAAGAGATTTTTTTTTAATCTCAATTCTGTTGACACATATTCGTATGTATGAATATATTTATTTAGTTTTTTTATATTATATTTGCATATTAAGCTATAATATAGCAATTGTGTTACACAGAAATACAAAATGATAAAATTCAGTTTAACATGTCACTAAAATTTCTTTACGTACATCTTTTATAGGAGATCATGATCACATTTAAAATTCTGATATCTAAAATTTTACTACAATCCAATTACTTACAGTGAATCATAACTTTAATGGCACCACCAGCTCCAGTTCTACTAGTCTCGAACGCTTGCTTGGTGTCCTCTATTTTATAATTGTGAGTGATCAATGGTTTTACATTTACCTTGCCAGATGCGACAAGTTCCAATGCGTCGTTATAGCTACAAACCGGAAAAAATCATCATAAGAAGTTTTATTGCATAAAATATTAAACTAAAATATTAAAATATAGATTCATCTGAATGTATCTCTACAGAATAAATTAATTATAATTCAAAAAAGAAAAAAAAATATATATATTTACTCTTAATTATTATTTTCTCAAAAAGGCAGCTATTTCTTATAATAATTAATTTTATTTGGGGCAATTTTCTATGAATTTAATTGAATGCAAAATCTCTAAATGTTATTATATTTAATATGTAATCCGTTGTTATTAACTAATTGAAACTTACTCATTTGCATATCGAAAGACACCTCTGATGTCAACTTCTCTGACCAAGGCATTTATTAATGGAATTTGTACCTCTGGAGCAGTAAGTCCTACTAATACCACGACTCCACCAGATTTCGTTGCCTGATAATACAATATAAATACAATTTATAATATTAAATATGTATATATTGTATATATTAAGTATGTAATATATAGAGGTATATTACACAGAGAGCGATATATATATTTCAAAACTTACGAGAATCGCCAAACGAATCGAAGCTTGTGCACCGGATGCATCTATTGTTCTATTAGGTGCATCACCAAAAATTGCATGAATGTCAGCCACTATGTCCTTTTCTGATCTATCTTTTTGCAACAGATATGTATTGTCGGCACCAAGTTTCTTCGCCATCGTCAGTCTACTTTCTATAATATCTATAAATATAAATCGCGCCTATATTTACATCTCATTTACAACTTTTACAGACTTACACTCAGAATTCATCAAAAGAAGACTTGTATGTTACTTGTAAAATGTATTATATTATCTACACAAAAGATAAGGAAATATAATGTATTAGAAAAAAAGATATTATTTTGAAAAGATGCCACTCTACACTTTTTAATGTACACTACGTACAATTCAAATAGAAAAATAGCTACTACATGATAAACGACACATTGTGAATATGTGATCTCAACAATGCGTGTTTTTATCTGTTCCCCAGATAGTATCTGTCATCTTAAGTGCAACCTCAACGACTTATCTCGATTGCAACACAGTTGCACAATCTCCATATTTCAAATACAATATGAATGTCTCTCTCTCTCTCTCTCTCTCTCTCTCTCTCTCTCTCTCTCTCTGTTTCTAGACGGATTTAAAATCCAAATATAGTTTTGGAGATCTGCAAATGAAAATTATAATAATTGTTTGTATAAATGATATTTTTTCTGCTTAAAATAAGTTACTAATAATTACACTATAAATACATATATCATATACCGCATTACAGAAAAATAAAGAGGGAGAGAGAAAACGATCTTGACAATTCTTAGTAGCTGCCAAGAAAAAATAGAAGTTTAAGTAGGTATTTTAATTCAAATTCCGGGATCAAAACACATCATCATAAAGACAGAAAAAGATATAGTAAAATTTAGTAATATATATATATTCTTTCTAAACTTAATATAAGTTTTAATATTAAGAAATGTAACGTAACAAATAAATAATTCTATATGAAAAAAAAATAAAGCTAATTCGATCTTTAAAAAATGTTTCCAAAATAATATCTTTATTTATATAATTTTTTTTACATATTACGCAATATGTTTTAAGATGCTTGATCTCGCAATATATTTGCCAATCCATTATCTCATGCTTCTCTCAATTGTTTGCAAGGACTATTTAAATAAAAGTAGTATGTACATATTGAACAAAGAATAAAATAAAGAATTATTTAAACTTTCTAACTTAAATATTTCTCTCTTCCGTCTAAGACTATCTTTTAAGCACATACCTGTGATAACTACTTTAGTTGCGCCCATGGCTTTGGCTACTAATAATGTCACCAAGCCAATCGGACCAGCTCCAAGGATTAATACTTTAGATTCGATGCTGATCCCGCCACGTTTGCAAGCATGTACTCCCACTGATAACGGCTCTAAAAGCGCTCCTTCCTCTAAACTCACGTGATCAGGCAATCTGTTACGTAATTAATTTTTGTTAATTTGCAAAATTAGTTTTTTTTATTAAATATTATGTATATTATATTGAAGAAAGTTATCTAAGTACTGTTCGCGTGTTTGCATACTATTTAGTTTTATAACATAAACTTATGTGAACGAAATATATAATTAGCTAAGCTCACTTGAAGCAGAAATCAGCCGCGTGTTTGTAAAAACGTCTCAAGCTGCCATGCACGGGCGGAGTCGCGCAAAACACCATATCCTTGCATAGATTATAACGTCCCTCCTTGCAAAAGTTGCATATCCTACAGGGTACGCCGGGTTCAATGGCAACGCGATCGCCAATCTACAAGAAATGAAAAATGTGCATAAGAAAAATAAGAGTATATTTAATATGAAAATAACATAAGCACACGTGAATTCTTCGATAATAGTGCAATCAATATAGCAAAAACATAAGTATTAAATATGTACATATATGTATAACATAAATGATATACATACCTTCAAATTCTTGACATCTTTTCCAAGTTTGGTAACAGTACCAGAAGATTCATGACCAATGATCATAGGTTTCTTCACGATGAAATCGCCGATCCTTCCATTAACGAGATAGTGAACATCCGATCCACAGATTCCTACGCATGCCATTTCCAAAAGCACCTCTGCAAAAAAAATAATATGTTTCTTATCTTGCTAATGATCCATTTTTTATTATCCCTATCCATATAATATTAGTCATATTTTCGATTGTTATATTAGATCAATTTTTCAAATTTTATCATAGTGAAGAGATCTTTTTTACATTATTTTTTTATTATTACTATAATATTTCTCTAAATTAAAATTAAAATTGTTTCCCAATCTATTAAAATTAAAATGTATAAAAAACAACATTCGCGCTTTTTTTATCAATTCTCTAGTATCACGATGCATTAAATTCTTATTCTAAATCGATGTTTTATGTAGTTCTTTTCTCATTGTTCATAATTTTACAGTGACTTTTTTTATTTATCTAAAAACAAATATTTGAAAATTAAGATAAAGTATCTTTTCAACTAATTAAGTTCTAGATATACATGCAAAAATCGAACGGTAGTAGAAACTTTAAGTAGCAATTAATTCTCTTATCATATCTAGAACAGTTGCATATTACTTCTAGCGTCATCGCGCATGTTAATAGCACTCAATATAAATTGATTCATATCAAGATGTTATGCAACGCTCGAATAAAGTGCTCTTCTTTCGCATATTAAACGAATAAAAATAGACTTTCATATGGGCGCAAAATTTCCTTTCAAAAAAATAATTTTGCTAACAAAAAAAAATCTCTCTCTCTCTCTCTGTTTCTCCCTCTCTTTTGCTTGATATAATTATATAACTTGATAAAGCATTTATCATTTGCGAAAGGATTGCGATATATGTACATTACATCAAAAATTGCATTATCGCTACCAACATAATTTTATAAAAGAAACTATAACATAATTATCACCTCCAGTGATAATTATGTTATAGTTTCTTTTATAAAATTGTTTAATAAAAAGAGAATGTTTTTTAAGAACATGGTGTGCTTTATTTCACTATTGTGGCATTTTATTTCACTTTTACTATAAAAAATTAATGATTAGGCATATATATACATATATATATATCCGTTGAATTTATTATTACCATTTGTAAAAGTAATATCATTAATGTTAATTACATTCCTTAGCTATACATTTTCTTATCATTAATATTGTATATTAATAGAATTTTTTGGCAATATTTTATTCTATCATGATATGATGAAAAAAAGATATCGATAATAAATAGAAAAATGATATTTCTTACCATTGTCTCCTGGTTCTTCGATACTCGTATTCTCCTGGAAGAAAAAAAAAATTATCTTTAAAATTTATCTTTAATAAGATTAATATTTAGCCCACATTAGAGATGATCTAATCGCAAGAAACATATTTATATAATGATATAGAAAGATTACATTTACAGTGAAAAAATATGTATCATCAACTCTAATCTTCAAGAATTAGTTTAAAGTTTCTATAATTTTTTCTTTCTTTTTTTTTTTGTTAAAGGTGGCAAACATTATCTTAATACGGTAAAGAGATTAGTGTTTAATGCGAATGCTCGAATTATGCAAATTTAAAGGTCAATCTATTACATAATAAGTGCAATCAAGCGGCTGCAATCAGCCACTTTTTAACAGTACTTTGGTCTCTTTACTTAAAAGTCAACATGTAATCGCAATGATGATAACTGAAACATTAAAAAATCCAGATGCTCTCGCGATAATATCAATAAAACCATTCATGGTCTTATTCATTATCTTATATTCGTATATATCGTGTTATGAAAATATAAATAAAATTATCTGTTTCTGTTTCTTGAGAAAAACAAATATAATTATTTACGCAATGTTACGTTATCTTTATCTAAAAAATTAGCAAATTCAAAAAAATTGATAGAATATTTTGTAAAAGTATAAATCCTGTATTTTTTATATTCGAGGATTTCCTCCCTCTCCCCTCCCTAAAAACATGTAACTAATTATCTTCTACATATATATTAATATATAAAAAATAGTTTTATATTTTACAATATGTCTTGAGCAATATTAACACACATAAATAACATTAATTTATAAACTAAAATTAACGTAGATAGATAGAGCTATCAGGATCAAATAAACAATTGTAATATCGATCGGAATAGTTTGACTTAATGGTTCAAAGGGCAAATGTTCAAAATTGGACTACATATAAAATTGAATATTAGCTTTAACAATATTTTGGTAATTATTATTATAAAGCTTAGCTGATGCTGTGATACTTTATCAAAACAAACACGTTACATCATTCTCACTTTTTATAGAAAGTTTAAAGATTTGATCTTTTTAGCTATATTATGTTATACTTTCTGTATTCAAAATAAAGTAAACATATATATTCGTGCATTGCAAGAAAAAAGAAAAGGATCGTAAGAAAATGTAAAAAAGATAAAAAAAGAATTCTATAAATTGTTTTTAGATCGTATAAACGCGAATAAATACTACAAAAATCGCAAATTTAATAGGATAATATTTCAATATAAAAATTGTATATTATCATATTATAATATTGCATCTACATTACAAAAATTATAATTATGCGTCGACTAATTATATGAAGTGAAAATAGTTATCAATTTTCCAAGCTATTGATAAAAAAAAAACAATATATCAATAACATTTTGACGTTTTACGCTATTTTTTTCCTCGTCCTTGAATAGTTATAATAAAACATTAGGTCAACGAAAGTTTAAAGCTTGATCGAAATGATCATAAGAATGATGCTGAGCAGGCGCAGTTGTGCAAGCTCATCATCTGCTTGTGTATCAAATACTAACCAGCCGCAAATCATTGATGCCATATAATATAGCAGTGAGATTGTCCTGAGCCATTGTTTGAGGATTTGATAAAAAAGAACACTGTAACGAGATGCGATCCGCCTTTCGTTTAAGAGATTCACGCTTCCGAATATTTTGATACGCACAGCACGAACGGAACGAAGAGACTCGGTGTTCAGGAGAAAACTCGCTGCTATATATACACGCGTCGCAGTTGTATGTATATGTGCTTTACACTATCACCGCAGTCTTATTATCGCTCGCTAAGTCGTTGTCTCCACCATCACCACCTCCTCGGGCGCGAACTTTTATCGGATGTTCCGATTTGTTCATATTTTGCAATTACACCATCGGCCGTTGCGTCGCGGACACACGCTGTTTTGTTGGAACTAGTAAATCGATCCGCGCACTGTATATTGTAATCTCGCTTTTCCTTCCTGCTATCAATGAACGTTCAACCTTCCTCTCTATGTCATGTGCAACGTTATGTTGTAAAGTAACGTGATATAAACCATGAGATATAAAACACAAGTTATGAATTATATTTTCACTTATACACTTAAAATTGAATTGTTGCCTCTTAGAGCATGACAAATATTTGAATTTTTTTTGAAAATTTTAGAAATCTTATAAATATATATATTTTATCTTCATCTAGCGCATATGACTCATATATATCTAGAAAGAATACATTTCTTAAAACTATGCCAATTGGTTCAATGTTTTAAAACTAGGGATTTCATTAGATTCTGATTGGAAGAGAATAGAAAAGGAATAAAAAAATCTAGCTAAGTGTAGCATGTGTCCTACAAATGTCATACATTAGAGAAATAGTGTAATGTAAGATGTAGAATCTTGAGAATTTTACTTTTGGATCCAAGAATGACAAGTTTTTATTTAATAAACGGAAAAAATCTGGATTTCTGAAATTTCTATATTTAATTTAACTCGAGCTATCCAATCTTAGCATATATTTGAAGATGCAAAAAGTCTCATTTATATTCATATTGGCAATATTGTATTCAAGGTGGAACTGTTCATTAATAATGTATAGATCTTATGTACATTTAATTTCCAAGTCAGATTTATACGTAGCATTTAATAGTACACGAATCATAATATCATTTTGTATGTGTTTTGATAGTACATATTCTGTAATTACATATACTAGTCATGTCATAAGAATATTATTAAATTGTATACAATTGAAGTAAATAATGGATTGGATATGCCTGAGAGAACTACTTTTCATACAAAATTATTGTCTTCTTACAAATGAAATATACGAGAAGAAATATTCAATACTAATATAAACACTTCTATGAGTTATCTCAAATATGTCTTACTATCTTATCTGCACAACTTGGTTTTTATAAAACTCGCGAAAAACAAGTACGGTAACGTCAGAAATCGTGCTTGTGTTGTTATTATGCAATTTATAATCACAACATGTAGCACATATAAAGATAACATGGGTATAAATAATGGAAATATAACATGCGAAGAAATCATTTATATTCGCGAACGTATATTTATATCAAATTATTAACAAAATGGTATCTTTTTAATTAGAGTTGTTTTTATGTTATATGCATAGTAAACAACTTACAATGACTAGTGCTTCATTCCAAACCCCAAATTCCTGTTAAACTGTCTTTAATTGTAGCCCTATTTTCCCTTCGTGTCCTCGTAACTACGCTCGCTTCTCCTTTAACAAGTGTCCTCTTTGATTGACTCCTCTTCTCGCGATTGTCGAGCGCGAGTTTTACCTTTCTTTTTATTACTTCTGGTGCGATTGTAGCAGCTGTCGAGACACTCCGTATACTTTGTATATCATCATAATCATTATCATAAGCTACTTCGTCTTCCGCATTTGATGATAAATCATATAATGCATGTTTACTATGTTCTTTATCAATCACTATATTTTCTGTAGCTATATCTTCATTATTCTGTTTGAACTTATTTTCTGAATCATTTTGTTTTTTGGAAGATATTGTAGATATTTCCTCAAAACGTTCATTATTATTTATCGCTACATTATGTGTGAGAACAGCAGATTCTTCTTTTTTAGAGATTTCAGGTTCAAGTTGTAAATTATTTATTTGATCTTCTAGATCTTTAACGTTATTAATGCAATCCTCATATGTTTCTGTCTCACTGTCTTCTTCATTTTCAACATCTATTGTTATGTTTAGTTCTTTTAAGAGATCTTTCTGCATCTGTTTCATTAAACCACTAGCATTCACTTCAGCATCTATGCAATCTTCACGTCTGAAAGAAACCATAATGTAATTTATTAAATTAATAAAAGATGTAATAACTAAGAATAATAGAAATAAAGAATATACATTCTTTTGCTACTTACGATATATCTTGGAAAGTTGGGTACAGTTCACTCTCATATCCAAAACGTCTTTTAAAAAACTCACGAATACAATTCACATCTCTTTGAAAATATTCTTCTGCATTCTCGTGTTCCGTAGAAACCATCTGTGGGAAATCAATAATAATTGGCTTGCCATCATCTTTGATCATTATATTAAATTCGTTGAAGTCTCCATGTATAACACCATGATTCGCCAGCCTAACAATCAAATCCATGAGTTCATCGTACAATGCTTCCACATTGTTCACTTCATGTACATTACACCTGTAAACAAAACAAGCTGTAATCAAAGCAGTATATAAAACTACACAGTATCCAGAGAGTTATTGACAAACGTACAGAGGTCCACCTTCAACCAGCTCCATTATAACGCAATGTCTGTTAAAATCAATTGGCTTTGGCACAGGGAAACCTCTATCCAAGAGCACTTTCATATAGGCAAATTCTCTAGCTGCTGAAAGTCTTGATAGATACAACCAAGATACGGAATGCCTGTGCTGATGATAGTCCCTCT